>NW_008587546.1:26576-39982 GCF_000691845.1 Merops nubicus
GTGCGGATGAAGGACAGGAGCATGATTCATCCTGACCATCACTGTTTTATGGGAAGCCATCAGGCCTTCTGCAATGGAGCTTCAAGTTACACTGAAACACAATGATATGATATACTTTGATTTCTGTTAGACAGTTGATTTAATTCTGTATGACAGTTTAACTTAGTAAAGAGAGTGGGGTAGAAGGGGAGCAATAACTAAAATTGCCAAGTTCAGTCTTGGAATAAAGCAAAACCACTTAGTCTGTATGTCCCCACTGGGTTGTAACTGAGTTTGGGTGCTGGCCCAGCAGCACTCTGTTTTAGTATTCCTGTGACAGTAGGATCTCATTCTTTCTCTAGAAATGGCAATTAACAGATGCTTTTTGTCCTCGTACACGAGTAGCAAGAGCCAGTGCGACAGGAAGCGATGGCCAATGTGAATACCATCGGTTTGTTTGTTTTGCCAGTGTAATACTGTCAAAGCTTTATTGAATGAGCTGACTTCAAGCTGTTGATATAGTTCAGACCTTGGCAGCTCTCTAATCTCCTTGAAGCTTTAGTGTTTGACTGCATTCGTTTGCCCTGCAAATAGTCAACTGTGGAACTTATCTCGAAGTGAGAATATATCTAAAGCCTGTATTTATAATGGACAAGGTTCACAGGAGTGCAGAGACCTTGTAAAACACTCATGAGCTCTTTTTCGAATATGCAGTGAAATGTTGAGTTCTGCTTCCTGAAACCCATCAAACCACATGGTTACAAGAATCTTTTGGACACTTAGCTTTAATTATTTAATGGTGTGTGAAATCACTGCCTGCCTGTTGTTGTCAGGTCAGTGCTTAGTTTTATGTTGATATTACTTGGTGGTGCCCTACCTGCTGCATGTATAAAAAACTATTTTTTTTTGGTCATTGGAATAGAGAATGCTGAGATATACGAAGTGATTTTTTTTTTTTTTTAATTGGGTAGTTGAAGTTTGTTATAATTTTTCATGTTTTCTCATCTCTATCTACCAGGCGTTCCTTCTCAAGTTTTAGTAGGGTAAGGAGTTCAGGGGAACAAATGCAGGTAGTCTGTTCCTCACTGATAAACTGTCTGCTTTCAAATACATGACAGCCCAGGTACAATGGAACTACTGCAGTTGAGGCTCTGTATATAGTTTCATTTTAAATGGCCCCTCCTAGGGCATTATATCTTCTTTTGGGTACCAATTTGACAAATCTGTGCTTAGTGTAGAGTAACATTGCTGGGAGTTTGAGTAAAAACATATTGGCTGTTTTTTGAGACTATAGAAAAGGAGAGTATATGTTTTAAGAAATACAAACTTTTTTGCATCCTTTTTTTCCATCTATGTATACCTATTAGTGGATTTTTTTTTTTATTTTTGGAGTGGAGAGGAAATTATATGTTGGACTCTCTTGTAATTCATGGGAAAGTATTAAAGCAGGAGTGTTTGTCTTCCCCTCTCTCTTCCCCCCCAAGTTTCTGTGGGGATTGTTGGTTTTTTGTTTGTAAACTGTTATCCTGGACGTAGCGGGTGAACACTGCACATTTGAAAAAAGTTTTGTTCTTGAACCAGAGACAGGCAACAGCAGTTGGAGAGGAAAATAAGTCCTCTGCTTTTCCTTCTTAGGACTATTAGAAAACAAGAAAACAGTTAAAACTGACCAAACAAAACCCCATAGGTGTTGGCTGTCCAGGAGTCTTGAAGCCGATACAGTGTATCTCATCAGTACAGACTCCAGTGTTATTACTGCAAATTTATTGGTTTGTGTCCTGAAGGAGAGGAGTGGATGGATGGTCTTTCTTCAGTGTCTGCCAGCCTGTAGTTCCATACAGTTTCGGTGGAGGCTTTGCTGCTCAGACTAGTGCTGGTTATTCGCTTTTAGCTCTGTGTGGAGTGTTCCGTGCTGTGTTGGCACAAGTATACTCCATGTCAGGCCAGTGATCAGATTTTGGGAGGGAACACCAAAACCTCTAGAAATGAACCCTTTTCCAGATGGATCTGCTTCTCTCTGGTGCATTGCACAGCTGTTGAAAGTGCTGTGCTAAAACTGTGGGGGAATTAACCACTGGAAAGGCGTGGGAGGATGTCTGCTTCCAAAAGTCTAAATGTAGCATGCTGTTAAATATCTGTGGCTGTTTCTCATTCAGCTGTAGTAGGTTGTAAAAGCTGCTGATCAATAATACAAGCAGGTGATTAGCAGTTTGAGTTCTGAACACTTCTTTTAATTTGGTTGATGCAGTTTACTGAAAATACAGGGATGCAGTAAAAGGCTTGTGATGGAGTGAATGAGGGAAGGAGAGCAGAACTGAAGGTAATGCCAAGGGCTGGTAGGTTGTCAAATCAGAACTTGTTGCATGTTTTAGAACCAAAAGCAAATCACCTGCTTACTCAGGGTCACTGGATCAGCCAGGATTACTCAATGTGCCATTGAAGGAAATATTCAGTGTTTGAAGAGAGTGATTTTTCCCATGGGTGACATTTTCATTGAACATCGAGGATTTAAGTTCCTCCTTCATGCCTCCTGATAGTGCCTTTAGAAATTTCTTCTTTTCAAGGAACATGTAAGTATCAACTGATAAGATTATAAAACTAATTGAAAAGCAGAAGCATGAGGTCTATTAGGAATGAGCTTTCTAACATGCAGCATAATGTGAAACAGCAGTGGGGTGCTCTGCTACAATACTTTGTTTTCACAGGTGTACAACACATAGGTAGGTTAGGGTTTGATGGTGGTTCTTCAGTGCTCCTGTTCCACTTGCACATTGATTGTGGCATGAATCTTTAGAAAGTGTCATTGGTAATTCATCTAAAGACTGTAGTATCATGCAAATATAGCAGGCTAAAAAGTCCCTTTTGTCCAAATTGCTTTAATGTTGCCACTTGAATAATCTGCAGCCTGAAAATAGCTTTCAAATATAGCTTTCTGAATGGAATATATAAATAAATACACTCTTCCTTTCCCAGAGAGGCAGGAAGGGTGTGGATGAGTTTAACTATTTCATAATTCTTTTTCAAATGAGTTGCTAACATAAAACAATACTTTCCCCACCGCTTCCCTTCTGCCCCATACCAGGTTTAAAAGAAACACTTATTTCTTGGTGGAACACCTGGCTGTATCCTGATGTGATTAAAGATTTATTTCAAAATTACTGTTTTTTTTCCCGAAGCAAGAAGTTTAAATTAAGGCTAAAAGTTTGAAATGGCAAAATGCAGAAAGCCCTCGGGAGAGTAGTTAGCCTAGTTCAGAATTGCAGTCCTGTCCTTACCTCCGAGAGACCCTTCAGCCATCAGCTTGAGAGGGGTGCATCCAGGCCCCTCTGCTGCACGGCTTTGCTCTCATTCCGTTTTCAGCACTTAAATCTGCAGGGACAAATTGGCTTCAAAATGTGAATTTCTAGTGCTTAAAAATAAACTAAGCAAACATGAAACCTTTGCTTCAGTTTTGCAGCCCAAATTTATCTGGGCACTTTCTCCTTTCTCCCGTTCTCTCTTCTTTCTGAATGCTCAAGATCTGTTGTTACAGACAATTTAAATTCCGTTTCCTCCTAATAATCTCTTGCTTGCTCATACAAGATAACAGTCATATATATGGTTTTGCTGGATTACTAAATTGACAAAGCACCAGAATAAACAGTGTGTTGTGAGTAGAATTAGCTGATGTTTAACCTCCTTTTTGATTTATTCAGGCTCTATAACTCTGCTTGGCTCTAGTCAAAGCAGCCCAATTGCTTGCTGCAGATTATTCTCTGCATGCAAACCGATTACACTAACCTATCAAGATGAATGCTGGGTGTAACTAGGAGAGCCTAGAGCCAGAATATTTGCAGGATTTTTTCGGCAGACATCCAGGAAGAACCTGCTCAGTAATCTGTAAATGTGTAATCCTTTTAATGCGTCAACGTTGTTAGAACACATTAGTGTCAAATGTTAAGTGTAATATTTTAGTCTATGAAGTATGTTGTTGAAACAAAATTAAACTGGAAATGCTATGTGGTGATGGTGGGGGGAAAAAAAAACTCAGCGAAGTCTTCTAAAGTTGAATTTGGATTAACTTCATTACATATTCTCCATTGGCTTCCAAATGCTGGTAGGGTTACGTTTGCTTGTGCCTGGGTTGAAGGTGTTTGACTGTGAACTTAAAGGTGACCACAGGAGATCTCATCTGGTTTGAATTAACTTAACATGAGACTATACATTGTCATCTAAGTTGTTGTGTTGGACTTTCTTGTCAATCTGTACATCTGTATTTGTCGTGTACCCTGATATACGTCTAGTGGGAATTCAACTAGTTTATGGAGGTGTTTTTTGCTAAAAGCTTCAATTTGTGTCACTTTTCAGTGGGTTCAAGGAAACTTGTGGAGTTCAAGCTGTTGTGAAACTTTTGAACTGTATACGTTAAATTTTGTGTATTTTTTGGAAGGGGAGGAAAAAAAATGCTGTTCTTGGTCTTCAGACCTTTCCTTCCTCTGTAATTTTAAAGCCATTTCCTTCCCTTTTCTCCATGAGTCCAAGCAATCTAATGTGCCAAACTGTTTTCTAGTTACGGGGTAGTGGGAGGGAAAGCCTGTGATAAGTGTCAGTGCAAGAAGCATGCAGCCAGGGACCATAGCCACCTGGGTGGGTAATTCCTGCTTTGTACTCTGGCTGTACTCATTTTTCTACCCTTTCATTGATCCTACTTCATCATACTCAGCCTGTATCTGGACTGGATTATTGATGGGTTTCCCAAACGTTATGTAGGTTGAGGATAACTGTCCTCACCATGACATGCTCCAAGCTTGTCTCCCCAGTGAGGTAGCCGGTTACTACATTGATGGGTATTATGATGGGCACAATCTTTAAAATCTGAAGGAGTTAATATAAATCAAAGCTTGCTTGGATTTAAGCAGCACATCGGATTGAGCCTCTTCATCCTTAATGCTACATCCCCCAGCTCTGGCCAGACGCTGTAAATCTGCAGCTCGCTCCAGCTGCCTTATGCAGATACTGAAACATCCCAACCTTTTCTCTTCAATTTATCAGTACCTTGACATTAAATATTTCAAGTGGGTTTTGTTGAACTGAGTGTAGCTTTTTTTTTCATGTGTGTTCTGCTTAAAGGTTATTTCTTGTTGGAATGAAATGGAAGGTTGGGAGTTCTTAGCAGATGTTATGATTAAATCTGACTGGTTGTAGGCTCCTTCCTCCCCCAGCTCCCAAATGTAACATTTGGGATGATGAATAGCAGAATTTGTAAGTAATGTCAGTAGCTCTAATTGTTTAAGTTCTTGTGTATGTGTGTACGCATGAATAAACTCTTCTCTGTGAGCAAAAGCTGTGCTGCAAAACGCATGGTTCTTACCTGGCTTGTAACTGTATTTGATGTGTCAATAAGTCCCCTTCATATGGGGGTGTCCTGATAATTGCAAATGAATGGTTTGATACATGACTTCAGTAGCCTCAGCTGAAGATAAATCAGTAAAGGACTTGATGTGTGTTAAGGCTTTTCTATATTTCTGGTGGACAAACTTTATGTGCTTACACATTTCAGATAGATTTTGTTCTTTTCAAGTGCAGGAGCTAGATGTTACTAAATCTTACCTCCAAAACACTTCTCCTTATTTCTTTTTCTTTTTACAGTGCAATTGCCTGCTATCAGGCTAGTGTTGACCCGATCATCTAATATGTGCCTTTTTTGCCTCTGGCTCTTCAGCCTTCGATTTGTAAAAGCGTTGTTAGATGGAGCTCACGCTGTTCGTTCAGGTTCCCTCATTGTGCACTTCGGCAGTTCTGTGCTCGCTGCCCTTGTGTAAGGACCTTTCTCAGCTTACCCCAAGGGAGGCTGTGTGTTTTCCTCTGATGCCTTTTGGGGATCATGCTGAGGTTGTGTAGCAGCAAAAGGCCAGGCAGAGGAGTCTCTCTCCATCACCACACCAGAACTGGGAATACCGTTGTGGAGCACCTGGAGTACAAAGCCCTCGTTTTTCACAAAAAGAGGCTTTGTACTGCAGAGCTGAATGGCAGCTCTTCTGCAGCAGCAGAGGGATGCACCTTCAGCATCAGAGCTAATAGAGTAGCTGTTTTACCAGAGTCAGACTTGTGCATCAGTGGGGTAAAACGAACCATGCATGGTATTTAGGCATATCAGGTATTTAGCCTGATCTGGGTGTACCTGGTTTAGCAGGAGAGTTGGACTAGATAATCTCCAGAGGTCTCTTTTCCTTTCCCCACTCAAACCATATCTGTATCATGCCTGCACCAGGACAAGGATGATGGAAGTGGATTGTTGAGATTGTGCTGGTATGGGGAGTCTGGGTTTAACACGCTCTTGGTGTTAAACCAGGCTTTAGCTTCTGGCAGTGTGAATACTGGGGATGTACTGAGGAAGAGTAACTAAAGAACAGCTGAAGAGCCTGGCTGTTCCTCAGCTTCTGACAATTTGAGGAGCTGACTTACTGTTTCTTTGCATTGTATTTCATAGATGTTTCATGAAAGCCTGAGTAGGCCACCAACTACTAACAGGTTTGACTATCTTTCATGTACATAAATCTTTCTAAAGTTTGCAGCATATCGTGGAAAAATCTGCTTTTTTCTTTTCTGATATAATATTTAACTTCATGTTTTAGTGGCTGTATAATGAAAATTATGTCAACGTCCACGTGTCTGAGATCTAGAAATAAAGATTATTCATATAGTTAAAAACAAGACTTTATGCAGTCATGCATGTGTCTGTAAAAGCTTACGTGTTCAGATGAGGTGAAAACTGGGCTCTTCTTCCAAGGAAAGCCTGGAACTTCAAAATCTGAAAAATTGACTCACTCTGCCCTGTGCATTCATAGTGTCTAAGCCTATGTAGGCTTATTTGCCTTGACTATTTTGTGTTTATTTGGTTCCTAGACTTCTAAGATTTGTCCTCAATGATAATTCCTTGTCTTGTTTCGTGTGCTTACAGGATCCTACCAGTATCACCCATAGTGATACACCCATACTTACACTCATAGATGAGTATAGTGCTCGGAGTGATACAATGTGATCACAGAAGATAGCCAGCAAAGTGTTTCTGCCTTCATGAGGTTCCTAACTTCCTCCTGCCATACATGTCAGGAAGATGAGCAGGATGACAAGTATAATTATTGTACCTCATCACTTCTTTTTAAAACCAGTTTCATATAGAACCAGCTTAGCTGCTTGCAGCCACTGCAGTGAGTTTCTAGTGCCAACAGAGATTTCTTAAATGATCTCTGTGGAACAGAAACCTTTAGTTGTGTTACATACAGTACTGTACCCTCACAGCAAAAGGAAGCATTGAGGACAGAAGTCCATTATTTCTAGACTGATTTAAAGTTCCTGGTTCACTCTGGTGGCTTTATAAAGAGAGTAGTTAAGGCTTATTGAAACTTAAAAATCAATTTAAAAAAAAAAAATCCTGCATCTCAGTTTGTGACCTCCAAGTGGAGAAGGCACATGGATGCCAGATGGATTCCATTTTCATCTTGCATAAATATTGATACTGAAGTCTGTTTTACAAAGGTCTTCTTAAATTCCTAGAAATAGTATCTAACTACAGGAGGTTGTTCGTGCCCTGATGTAGCTGAAATGTGTTAAAATATTAACATAATTAAAAAAAAAAAACCTGAATATGGTGGGTTTCAATGTCATCTCTTTGTGTGGAGGAGCATTGAGAAGGCTGCTCATGTGAGTTAAGGACTGCTGCTGATATAAGTCTGGGTCTGACAGCCCAAACTAAGCAGGATGTTTTCACTTGTCAGAATGACAGTAGACTCAACATTTCATTGTCTCTGTTTATCCAGTCTATATTTAGTAATCTTCAATCTTAGTTAACAAGCAATACTGCGAGGGGCGGGGTGGGGGTGGGGAGGGAGGAGGGGGAAGAAAAAGTTCTGTGTTAGACAAATACGATAAGCCAAAGTCCCCTAGTGCCTTACTGAACTGTGGGATGAGGCAGGGACAGCTGGCGGCGGGGCAGCACCTAGGCAGTTACAGCTGGAGCTGGGTCAGACCTGCTAGTCAGTGTTCTGCTTCAGGTACAGATCAACTAGCACACAAGACTCTGAATTACAAAGCAGGATTCCCAGCTAGGATTGATCATAATTACTTATCACTCAAGTATTTGTCTAGTTTCTAATTTTAATGATTCTAGGAAAGTAATACATTACATTGAGTCTAAGTGTTTAATATGAAAAGGAGGTTTTGTAATTGCCTTCAATGAAGCCAGGGTTTCATTTGTTTCTTGGTGCTTTGTTAAAAAGCTGTAAGGAGAAGGAATAGTCTCTACTGATAGACTTGAATCTCCTTTGTACTCCTGCCCATGCAGCCTCAAAGCAAGCTGCCATTTTAATGACTCAAACCCACTTGATTCTTGGTGAAAGCATGGCCACAGCCTTTCTGTCTTAATGCTTCAGTGGGTGCTGCCTAAAATGGTTCTGTTCTTTAGGATGCAAAGGACGTGTGCTTTTGGGAACATCTGGCTGACTGTTAAGAAGCTGCCAGTGATCTAAGAGTTTGAATGAGATGTCCTTTTGGGTAAATCTGTGTTCATTATTTCTTTAATATTAATAGAATGAGACAATGCATGAAATCCTGGCTTCAGCAAGCTGTATGGCAGAACTCCCACTGATTTCAATATGCCTGAGCTTTTTCCTTCTGTGTCTTGGTTACTATGACTTTTTTCCTCCTATCAATGTTGCAATGAAGTGTTCAAGGAAAGGAGAAGAGCAGGCAAACTCCATGTAATTTAAACTGTCACTCGGCAGTCGTCCTGCACAGCGGCTGAAGGAATGTGACACTCTGGTCATATGCCTTGACGGTGAACTCGGACCCATAGAGACCTCTCCAAGAGCATGCTTAATCAGGGTTCCTCCAGAGAGCTTTGTCATTCTCGCTTGCCTCTTGCTTATGCCACTGTAAATTAGAAGTTACTCTACTGAAGTTGAAGTAGCTAAATCAGCATTAAGTGAGAAGAGAATTAGGCTTGTGCCTCTTGATTGTAAACAAATAAAAAAGACAAGACCTTAGTTTTGTTTTGTTATGTGTGGGGTTTTTTTTTTGTTTGTTTGGTTTTAAAGGTGGTTCTTTGAAAAATTACAGGTCTGGTAATTTGCATCTGAGAACAAGGGTTTTCCTGTTAACCTGAATGACAGGCTTAACTTCACCTTCCTCAAACTATGAGGTGTTGTCAAAGCTGCACATCACATTTACTGCCATGGGATTTGGGGGGGTTTATTGTTTTGTTGTTGTTGTTGTTGCTCTGCACTTCCTGGTGAAACTATTGAAAAAATCTGGGTTCATTCAGGACAGGATCATAATCATGAAGCTCCCTTTCTAGTGAGTATCTTCACTCTACTGATGACCTCATTTAACTACTGTGAGTGGATGCTGGCTTTTCTCCTGTAGACCTCACTTTCCTTAGTTTCAAGGACCCTAAAGGGAGTTTTCTAATATGTGGCAATAAAGAGTGTAGAGAGTCTGTATTAATAACAAAATATGTTCAATGCTTGCTTTTTTTGTGGTGGCCATGTGAAGTATCTGGCCATGCTTGCGAATTACTGCTGTGGATACAAAGGTAAATAGTTTGAGGTCTTTGGTTTCATCTGTTGTGCCATTGAGTTAATGTCCTCTTGGCCAAACCTGCTGTGCTTTCTACTGTTGTGTGATTTTTGGAATTGCTTATTGCTGCAAGTAACTTTAAGCTGGCTGAAAAAAATATTACTATATTAACTTAGTAGTGTTGAAAATAATGCAAGGTGCAAAGATTATTTGACCTCTGATTCCCTTGGAGCATGAAGTCAGGAACCTGTACTGTCTGCTGCTTTGCTGTTTGTTGGAGAATCTTGTACATCTAAGCTTTTAATCTTTGCCGTAAACTATATAAAAATACCATTACAAATGTTTTAAAACTTCATTCACATAAGAACAGTGATTCAGTAGTCTAAGATTTCTTTTTGTGTGTGTGAAGAAACATGGTGGCAGTTTCTTAATGGTAACACTTACTCTAATGATGCAGATAAATTGTGCTTGCTCTTCTCTCTGTATATACATTTATATTTCTTCCCTGTTGGGCACAATTTTAGCGCCTGATTTATCAACCTCAATTACAGGGGCAGAGCTGGATCTCTTTTCCTACATCACTTCTATATGCAGCCAGATGGGTGCATTGGCTGCCATGTTTTTTAAAAACCAAAAACACTCAGCAGCCCATCTGGAATCTCGGTTGGCGTTGGCTAAAGCCAGCATCAAGCAGAGATTCCAGATAAGTGCCAGCAGCAACACATTTCTCACTTTAAAAAAAATACATCATTTCTTTCAGTTCTGGAGTTGAAACTTAAGATGGAATAAAAAACTATGTTAGCTCCAAAAGTACAAAAGCATTGCACTGTTAATGCAGATGCTTTCTGAAATATTGAGGGACTGTTCTGCAAGTGTGCTGAGAATCCTGCAGCGACTTAAAGAGGTTGTGGTTACGCTGCACTTCAAAACTGGGTTACAGTGTATGCAGGCATTTACATTGTATGGGCTCCACATGGACTATATTAGCCCAGCAGGAAATCTGAGTACTACTTTGGGTAGCTTTCCTAAAGTAAAAATGATTATTTTCAAGTGAGGTGAAGTGTGCTTGAAAAATCTGACCTTCCCATTTAGCTCTATAAGCTGTTGTTCAGTGTGGAGCTAGAAATCTTTGTGCTTATAAAGTTACTGATAGCACATATACAACTTTTAAAGTTGATATAATGTGTGTGCATGGGAAGTAAGGATGCGGAGGAAAAACAAAATTAAAAATTCCCCTCCCAGTATCTTGCATTTAGAGTAGGTATCTTCTGTTTATCTTGGACTTGGTTTGTATGAAGGCAAAACAAAAAAGCATCTCTAGATACTTGATTTTTTTTTTTTCTAAGGAATATTATTTGGTTATAGTTAATTGCTGCAAAAAGACATGTATCAAGAATGGGAAACACTCCAAGATCTAGTTTTGATTTTTTTTTTTCCTGCAGATTTTACTCTTATTTTTAATGTCAAATAAAATGGGAAGCTTTGTATCATGACTGGAACAAAACTGACCTATCTGAGAAGGAACTCTGCCTAGCACTAGAGTGAAATTTGATACTATCCAAAGTGTAATTACTGCTGTAATTACTGTTCTTACTGTAATTCTGCTTTTAGACCTCAACAGACCACGTCAGCGTGATTTTGAGGAGATAGTAGAGCAATTCAGATTAGTTAATAGTTGTATTAATATGAGTTTATATTCTTTAGTATAGTTCTAACTTTAAAAAATAAATAAAATTTAAATTGTTTAAAACCCATTTTTTCTTCCTCTGAACCTTTGCATTGGGACACTAACACTTTTTTTAAATAATAAAATTTAAAAAGCTCAATCCCAAACTAAACAAAAAGCCGGAATGAGAACGATGGTTTTCTTTCCTCCTTAAAACTTGATGCTTAATTCTAAGTTGTTCCAGTTTTATATCCAATTTTTCAACAAGGAGTTTAAATCTGTGAATATATATTCTTTGAGTACATTGCAAAGGCTTATTATCATGTGCATGGGATTTTCAAGCTGTTTCCATTTTCATCTGTGATGAAGCATTCAGAGACTCTATGATAACACAAGAGCCATAATAAAGTTATCTTTATTTACATGCAAGTTACAGGGTGTAAAATCCAAGTTGATTCATACTGGTTTGCTGCATTAACTTCTCTCCAGCCTCTTCAGAATGCAAGACTATTTGTGCTGCTTTAGATTGGAAATTCACTTCTGTCTTCCACATTGCAGAGAATAGATGGAACTGGTGGTGCACACTTAGTCTGTTTCATCTGCAGAGGGAACAGTGCTGAAACCAGTGAGATACACTTCTCACATTATGTTAATAATTTTGAAATTTTTTGAACAGTGGTTTCCAGTATAGCAATTCTGATTTCTCCCCAGGCTGTCCCCTTGCATACTTGTCAAGGGAACTGTGTGCATCTAGGGGAAATACAATAGCAAATGTGTACTTGTTATCTTGACTCTGTAGACTAGACTGGTGTATGCAGTGGCGTGGCTGGTGGAGATGAACTGAGGCAAGCCCTGCTCTGTCATGGGACTCACTGGCCTCATACTGGAAGCAGTGTGTGTTCTTGCCAGGTCAAGGAACATGCCTCCCATGAGTGTTCTCTCACCTACCTTCTTTCAATTTTTCCTCTCTCATCCCCATGTAATGAAAGCACAACACTTTCATAGAGTACTTAAGGGAGGCATTGGTTAAGGCTGGAGGAGCTCAATTTTTGTATGGGGAATTTGATACACTGAAGGTTTGTGTTGTGGACAGACTTGAGTCTTGCTGTCTTCAGTCACTGCTTTTGGAAGTGCTGTGCTTTGGCAGACTGATGTGAGATGGGATACTGGAAAGTTTTGGTGTCCTGTGATCTCTGAAATAGGCTGGACTGGGGGGTCAGTTTGTAGTACAAGTGGCTGCAGCCTGATTACTGCAAACAAAGTAAGGCTTGGAGGATTATGGGCTGAGTCTTGAAAATTGTCTGGCTTACTACCGAAGGGTGTCACTAACGTTAGATGATAAGCCACAAAAAGTTTTACTCTAACTGTCAATACTATAGTTTAAAACAGTACTACAGAATGCAAGAATCCCATATCTATTTACGCCTTAGGAACTTTGTTTCATTTAATGTTCTTTGCAGTCCATCCATTTAAAGTGGTATTTCTCTTTTCAGAAAGACATTGGAAATTAGTGTGATACAATCATGAAATGTGAGAATTGGCTGGAGCTGCGGCAGCAAAAATAGGACCAGAATCTTCCTAACTTGTGTTCTGAATTTTCCAGGTTGTTTTTCTTTAAAACTGGAATGAGTTTGAACAGACAGAAAATGCTAAAGCTTTAGCATAATGATGTGTGGGTGTGGTGTCAGGAACTGTTACTTCCCTTGAGAATATTTGTCATCCCTTGAATAAGACCAGAAATAGATTTGAATGCTCACTACTATGAGTTTTTTTTAATTGGCATTTATTGTATTCTTTTGTTAGATGCTCTTTACCTTATTGTTTCCTCCTCTTCCCAATACCTCCCACTCCTTCTGCATGTTTAGTCTCCAGCTTGTCCTGTCTGCCTCGTGGGTTATGACCTGTCTTGGCCAGGAACCAAGGAATTCCTGGAAGGGAAGTCCTGTCTCTAGTTGTTCCTCCTGCACCTTGCACAGCAGGGCTCCGAGCTTGTGAGTGTGGTCCAAGGTATTGCTCTAATGCAATGGTAGATGTTCCTGCCTGCTTCTCTGGTGTATTTCTCCTCTTCTAAAGGTGATCCTAGTTTAAAAGAAAATGAAAACCAGACAAAAGAAAGCACCTACCCAGAAACAGCTCCATACACTGAAAATGGGAAATTACGACCCCACCCTTCCCCGTGTTAATAGACAAGGGGTGAGCAACTGAT
>NW_008587547.1:0-15587 GCF_000691845.1 Merops nubicus
TCCAGCCCAGACATTCTGTGATCCTATAACGTAACTCAATGTAACTGTCAATCTTCAGGGCTTCTCAGGGTTCATCTTTCACTACAGGCTGTTTTGGAGAACAATAATGATCTCATGAAAATAAGTCTTTGTTTAGTTCTGTGTTTGATTAATCGCAGGCTTTTGGGCTCCCAACTGGATATTTTGGTGTTTTCTTGCCTATTTTATCTCTGACAAGGTATAGAAGCTAACAGTGGGCATCAGAATCTTGAAAGTGAGCATATTACAGTGAATAACGTGGCCCTTGCAAACATGTTGATCTTAATAACTTTAGTTATGTTTTGAGTTCTCTTTCTTTTGATTTGCCATTATCATACCTATTTGTTTTGTTTGGTTTTCTTTCCCTCCAGAATTAAAATAAACAATTGTTATATTGACTTTTTAATTTTCCAGTGAAATCCACCCAAGCCCCCCAAAACTCACTGTCTTGAGCTCCATTATGTACATGAGGTTTTGCTGGAAGATTAATTTATTTACGAGGATTCAGTGTTAACTGACTCATTGCCTCCTTATTTACCTTTCGTCTGAGAGCTGCCAACACCTCCCACACTTCCAAATTTTAATCTAATCTTGATTCTATATCTTGATTATTTGTCAAATTAGAAGAAAGGAGTTGCATTATCAATAGTCAGAATTTGTCAGAATCTGCAAGTGCAATGCATACGTTGTGGTTGTGCCTTTTATTTTCATTAAAGTTGACCCCTTTTTTTTTTTTTTTGCTGTTTTGAAGCACAAATATTTGCTGTTTTGAAGCACAAATATTTGGTTAGTTTTGTTTTGTCTTACTGAGCTTTAGCTGAGATTTCAGCAAGACTTTTATCACTACTTAAGTCAGAAACAAAATTCCTTGAAAATGGAACGGTTTTGTTTGGATTCTTCTCAAATTCAGATGTACCTGATGGTTGAGCATGAAGGGGAAAGAATATTGGGCCACTAATAGTTACTGAATTTCCAGGAAGGTTACTTTCCTCATTTCCTGCACTTCCCTGAGTTTCTCCAAACTACTGAATCCAGTGGTTTCCTGTTTGGGTTGGATGATGGCCTGGAGAATAGCGCTGACTGTTATACAGTGTCACAGTTTGACACAAGTGTGTCAGAGCACCTGGTTGCACTGGGGTCTGAGCATCAAACAAATTAGAAAGGACTTGCAGGATGTTTTTCATCAATGCTCTTGGTTCCCCCCTTCTTTCCTTTCCCCTGCCTTTTCTTCACATTCAAACTGCTGTTAGTTTATTTCATATTAAAATGTTGGTCTTTCCATATTTAACTTCCTCTGAATTTTAAACTCTGTGGTATTGATTTTTCTCATTGCACATTCTCTGAATCTCTGGCAGAATTCCTGGAGGGGATTTGGGAGCAAAGAAGAAGAAAAAGAAGCAGAAGAGAAAAAAGGAGAAGCCAAATTCTGGAGGCACCAAATCAGATTCTGCGTCTGACTCCCAAGAGATTAAAATTCAACAGCCTTCAAAAGTGAGAGCTTGGTTCTGTTTTAATTTGTGCTTGCTTTCTAATTTAATTTTAATTTGTGTGTTGCTTTTTGTGAAAACTAGTTTGTAGTTCTGTGTCAGCACATCAGCATTAAGCAAATGTTTACTGTCCTGACTAGAGAGAAGCAAGGTAAGATCAGGTGTTTGCAGGCTGTATGAAGTTAGCTGGAGAGTTGTCATCACCACCGTGTTGGTGTACTCTAAGAAAAGCAGGGGAGGAGGTGTTTTGTCTTCCTTTTCCAGCAGTTAGAATTCAGGCTAGTGATGGCTTCATCACGGGGAATCTTAATCTGCAGTGGTAATGCTTTTAAACAGATTTTGTGTTTGGTGAATTGCCATCAGTTCAGCCCCCAGCTAGCTGGGCTCAGTGCAGTTCCAGTACCTGGCACAGCAGAAGGATCTGGTGGCGAGCATCAGCAGCAGGAGGGAGGGTGTGCCTGCTGTGCTAGCCAGTCTGATTTGGGCAAACAAGCACCAGTGTCATCTTACATAAAATGCAGTAGTCTCTAACGTGGAGATGCAGGCTGAAGAAACTTTTTGCTGTCTGAAGGCCACTGCTGTGAAAGAAGAATGGAAAGCTACATGAGGAGATGTGCAGCCTTTGTGGACTTTGGTAGAATAGCGTGTGCTTCTGACTGCCGTGTTCTGAATGAACAGCGAACAGTACCATGTGGTGGCTTTTAACGTCGGCTTTTATCTCAAGAGGAACCTGAGCCTGTGAACTTAAGTTTATAACAGGATGATAAGGAAGTTTACGGACCATCAGGCGTGTTGAAGTAGTTATATTTGCTTTATCAGGCTAATGTGGAGAGTTACACCATTGTACTAGTAGTACTATTCATCCTGTAAGATTTGGCAAGTATATTTGGGCTGCCAAATAATTTCAGGGGAAAAAAAGTAGTGCTCTGGCTAATAAAACATACTGATAGATTTTGTGTTGTCCCTTCATATCTTCTCTGTGTCCCTCCCACTGCTTCAAGTGACCCCATTTGTCACAGGGGATGAGATGTTGCCTCTAACTCATTAAAAGAAAGCTGCTCCACTTTTGTTTTCACATGCAGGATTTTAGTCCTGAGCACTCTGCAGACTTGGACACCATTCCTCTGGTGTGAGGCATTTTGCAAGTGAGGAAGCCTGTCCTTGTTCTCAAGTGATCCTAGCTGATCCCAGGGCTGAGCTCTGAGAGGTTTGAAGGGAAAGGAGGTTCCTCCTACGTTCCTAGCCATGTTGTATTTGATACCAGAACATGAACTTTTTAATTTATGTGTGCTAGTAAGATCTTTTTAGAACATAGTATTTATTTATTTTGTTGGATTTTCTGCTTTCTTCATCTTAATGTGGGAAAAACATTAGAGACTTAAAATAAACATGCAGAATAAATGACAGCATGTTAATATTTATTTATGATTTTATAATGTACTGATAAGATATTGGAGTTTATCTAATGGCATTAGAAGTATTAGTATCAGGCCGGTGTGTAATAAATAAATTGATTTTTTTTAGCTGAGAAAAGTAATTTATGTCACTGTAATCCAGATCTAGAAATAAGGTAGGGTTTCTAGCTGCTGTAGGGTTGTTCCTAAAGTGTGTGAAAGTTAATTCACAAGCACTCAGGTGCTTAAAGCATGCTCACAGGTACAGTTTTGCAATACTTAAATAAATGAAAGAAATGGCATACAGTTCAGAGATTACAACTTTTCGTTAGAAAATGATAGCCTTGTTTTGCTATAGGCAGGGACATTTGCTTCTTCTGTGGCTGAGGATACTAAAGGCAGGTGCCCATACAAATGAAGCTTTACGTCATGATTGCGTGGATTTTATGATGTTTTTTCAACACATGAGTCCTAGAAAGAAGGTGGAATGTGGAAATACAGATCCATTGATAGTCAATTAAAAAAAAAAAAAAAAAAACCAAACACAAACTGTCTTGAAATCCCTGTGCAGAATTACTTAAAATTTTCCAATGCATTCCTTCAAATGTATTTATTACACTGCAGCCTTGGAAAACCTGAGCACAAGCATGCAGTTAGTATGTTTCAAAACAGAACTTAGAACTTGGGAGATAACAAAAGAAAAAAGTAGATGTAAAAAAAAAGAGAGAGAAGAATCCCTTTAGATGAGAAGTCTCTTATTATTATTCCTCTGTAGAGGTTAAATTCTCATTCCAGTTACGCTGACTCAGAGTGATCAAAAGTGGGGGTTTAAGAGCTCAGTTTAGGAACGCTTAACCGTAAGTTTTGTGTTTTGCAAATAACTTTTTAAAAAAGATTTTCCAGCTTTGAAATGGAAAGTTGGTTTATGTTATATCTGTCTGCTGCCATCATTTAAAATTATCTTCAGTTGTGAGTGCTGGCACCGATTGCATACAACACAATGCAGGAAGATACCTGCTATAATAATTGCAAGCTAATAGAAGACAGATACAATATAACTATTGTTCAAAACTGGATATTTGTAGCAATACAGTGTATCTAAAATACTGAACCATACTGAATTTAAATATTTTATGTGTTTAATTATGTGAATTTAAATATTTATATTTTAAAAATTGTATGTGTAAGGCACAACTTCACACATCTCTGTGTGTACTGATGATATCTTTAGATGAAAATATCTATGTCAATGTGCTTTTTGCTCTTTTAATGTCTTTTACTGGTGGGTGGCAGGGAATATAAGAAGCTTTTTATTGTGATACTGGTATCCTGCCTTAATGCTGCAGTATTTGTTAAAAATGCTCAAGTTTCATGGCTAAATGCAAGCCCTACTCAAACTATTAAGTATTTTGTGAAGTTATTTGTCTGTTGCCCACCTAACTTTATACTCTCCTACCTTTGAAGGTTATACCTAAACTAACCATGATAAGAAGTGTATGTGAAAGAACACGTAACAGTAAAATAAATGAATGTTTGTACAAATTGTTCACAGTAAACCTAGACAGTAAGCTTTCTCTTCTGTTTGTCTGTGTGCAGAATCCAGCCATTCCAATGCAGAAGCTTCAAGACATCCAGAGAGCAATGGAGCTGCTCTCTGCATGCCAAGGCCCAGCGAAGAATATTGATGAGGCTACCAAACGTAAATACCAGTTTTGGGATACGCAACCTGTACCTAAACTCAGTAAGTTTAGCTTGACCTGTGCATAAGATCTGTCTTCCTGGCCACTAAAAGATTGTGTGCCAGCTGTGTGGCATGGTCTCTATAAACTGGTGTCAAGGGCTAGGGCTGGGCTGGCCTCTAGACAAATGACAGATGCTCTGTTGTCCCTTCTCCCTTCCCAAAGGGGAAGAGAGTGGGAATAAGAGACAGACTTACAGATTGGAAAAAATCCCTAAACGAGTTTTAATGAAACAAAACCAATAAAATGAAATTTATACAAATACATACAAAGCCAGTATTGAACCCAACCCCCTGATGTCACCATCACCACTGGTGATGTGGGCAGGCACTGGGGAGGTCCCATACTGGACTCAGCTGCAGACAGGAACTGGATTCAGGAGCTGATTCCAGAGCTGGGTTCAGGAACACTTGGATTGGGATTGAAGGCCGAAGAACTGACAAAGTATCCCAGCCATTGAAGAAGAGAGCTTAACCCTTGTGATCCCTCAGCTTTATACTGAATATGACATGTATAGAATGGAATACCCCACTGGTCAGTTTAAGGTCACCAGCCCTGTCCACTCCGCCCCGCAGGTGTGACCTTTTACTTTCTTCACCCCCAACATGGCACACAAGATTTACCAGAGGCTTTGGTTTCTGTGGAAGCAACTGTAGGCAAAAGCCTTTCTGCACACCAATCCTTGGTAGTAACTCTAAACATGGAGCGTTATCACTGCTAGAAGCAGCTGCTGTCTGTAAACATCTGCTGCTAACTTCAGAAAGTGTGATTAGTTAGAATAGGCTTAGCTGAAAAGTTAAATCATTGAACAGAATTAGTTCTGTTCTACCTCAGACCAGGATAACAGGTATGAAGTTGGACTGTATGGAGTAGGGTTCCTTAATCTCTTGTGTAGTTTATGTAGAATTTTTCATTTCTCTAGGAAAGTGCTTGTCCCTTTCCACCTGCCCCAAATGAGATGTAGCAAAACATGGTGTTAGTAAAATCTCATTGTGATGTTCTGCATAAAAATGGGAAATGCTATTGAAATAGCATTCCTTTGTATATTTTAGGCCTGATCTCTTGAGCAACAGAATGTAGAGGTCTTTTCCACTTCAGGGAAAATAAGTGGTGACAAAGAGTGAATTTTGATTTTATTTATTTTTCCCTTAATTTTCTATCAATAGATAATTTGTTATCAAAGAGGTAATGACTCTCCTGCTGTAGCACTGTTTTCATGGAACTTGAAGTGGATAATGGTGCTTCTTTCAAGTGTGAGCACTTTTACTGCTGTGTGTTCATGTGCTTCCTCCACAAGGTACTCTGCCTTGAAGACATACTCTCAAAATTTGTTCTCTGTTCTTGGTATGAAGAGAGATGGTGAGGTGACCTCTCCTTGCCTTTAATTTTGTAAGGAATTTGGCAAATTACTTTTTATACTGTTCTGATCTCTGGTAACACAGTTGGTAAACCTTAATCTTCACTGTAGAAGATAGTTACTTACTCTCGCTTTTTCTGAATGGCTTTCTGAACCTTCTTCCCCCTTCATTATCTTAAAGTTAAGCAGTTATAGCTCTTCAGTGCCAGCAAAATGTGGTAACTCCCCAAGTAAAGTAGTCTCAGTGCAATAGCTGTCATTGATCTGTAGGTTTCTCTCCCTAGTACTGTGGACTGGCATAGAATAAGCAGAAATAAGGTAGAGTCTAAACCACGGGAGCACTCTGGTCTGTCCCTCTTCACAGGGCAGCATTTCACATGAATCCATTTCTGTAGCCTAATCCACAGTGACCTCATTTCTCCCTGACTTCCTTGCATAGAGATGTCCAGAGCAGAGTCCCTGGATGCAGTGTTTTCCACTGGGTTGGACTGACCTGCCCTGGCTCTTCTCCATACAAACTCTATTCAGATACTAATACAGATACTGTAAACTAATCATAGTAATCCTGCCTAGGTGGAAGAAGAGCGCAGCTGAAATTAGTTGAGGCATAAATCAAAAAATACTCTGGTCATAACAAAGGCTTTTCAGAACTAGTTCAGGTGTCTGTGCAGCAGTTCCAGGCCAACTAAGCCGGTGAAGGGCCTAGAGCACAAGTCTTACAGGGACCAGCTGAGAGAGGAGACTTTATTGCTTTCTACAACTGCCTGAGAGGAGGTTGGAGTGAGTGGGGGTCTGTTCTCCCAAGCAAACTCAAACGCAATGATTCTTCCCCTTCTGAGACAGATGAACTCCATCTGTCACCCACAGCCCCCAGGCATCATGAAGCTCCCTATGTTTGTAGAACCCAAAGTTCTGTCAGTGGCAGCAGCCTCTTGGCCACATGTTAATCAGGTGGGTCTTCCTTCCTCCTTCAGTATTCTTCCCTGGCACTGAGGGGATTGAGGAGAACACCACCTGGGCCCCTGACCCTTCAAGCCATCTCCCCAGGGCCTTGAAGTCTTTTTTTCAGGTTTCTGGTTGTAACCTCGTCGTTACCAAGCTGGATAGCCAGCAGGGGGTAGTAGTTCAATGGCCATACTAGACGACAGTTTCCTAGCAATATTCCTGACCCTGGCCCCAGGGAGGCAGCAGACTCCCCTATGGAGTGGATCTGGCTGGCATGTGGGGCCCTCAGTTCCTCTCAGAAGGGAGTCACCAAGTACAATTACCCTCCTTTTTTTTTTTCTTATTAGAGCCAGTCCCAATGCATGAGGGAGACCTACTTAAATTGGGTGACTTACCTGATGAACCTTCATCTCCACTGTCATTTGTTTGTTCCTCAGTTCCCAGAGCCTCATACCTGTAGTGCAGAGGCAGCCGGGAAGGGGAGGTCGGTCGGTAGGGGGTTCACCCACCTCGCTGAGCAGGGACCTGCTTCCGTTCTCCCTCGTTTCTTAGGGGTGGAGTCACCATCCCTGGACGTGTTTAAAAGACATTTAGGTGTGCTGCTGAGGGACATGATTTAAGTGGTGGACTTGGCTGTGCTGTGTTAATGGTTTGGACTTGAATGAACTTGAGGGTCTTTTCCAAAATAAATGATTCTCTGATTCTATGGTTTGGCAGATGCTGCTGCATAGAAGGGGAACAGCTTCTGCTTGTAGCTATATGCTGGGGACCAGAGTTGTAAATGAAGGGAGGGGAAAGCATGCTTTCATGCAGGACTTCAGCAATGAGTTTTACATTTCACCAGCATCCCTTAAATGCCCTGGCCTTGCCACACCACTTACTCCTGAGTAATCCTGTTGAGTTCAGGTCCATTCAAGTTAGTGGTAAACAGAATTCAAGCCATAGCTTGTTAGGTGTGAGTACAACACATTTCTGATGATAATACTGTGGATCTTGTGGCTATCTAAACGCTGTGGATAGCGCTGATAAACTGCTGTGCTGTGCTATGTAACGCTAGGTATCAGCTGAGGTAGAGTACTTCTGTGCATATCTGTAGATACCCTGATGACATAGTCATTAGTCTGAGATCATAGTCTTTAGAGAATGAGGAGTAGTATAAGCTAATAATACTAATATTTTTTCATAATTTTTTAAAAGCTTCATGTTTCTATCACATAATTCTGAGAAAATATGTGATGTGAGTTAAATGCAGTTTGGAAAACTCTAAGGAAAGCTAGCATGTAACTGGTTTGTTTTTTTTGTTTTGTTTTTCTTTTTCCTGCTGTGCTCTGAAAAGATGAAGTTATAACTTCACATGGTGCAATTGAACCAGATAAGGACAATGTCCGCCTAGAGCCATATTCTTTGCCACAGGGTTTTATGTGGGACACATTGGATCTTAGCAATGCTGAAGTTGTAAGTAAAGCAATTTTTTTATATATCTAAAATCACTGAAGTTTATTGTGATTGATGTGTGTGGATAAATCTTTGGAATTTTGTGTGTGTTTTCAGCTGAAGGAGTTATACACACTGTTAAATGAAAATTATGTAGAAGATGATGATAATATGTTTAGATTTGATTATTCACCTGAATTTCTCCTGTGGTGAGTAGCAAGTTCCACATTCTGCTCTGGATAGGGTGCAAAGAAGAGTGGTTTTGTTACATCTTCTTAGGCAGTGATCTGTAATTATTTCTGTCCTCAATTCTAGGGCACTACGTCCTCCGGGCTGGTTGCCCCAATGGCACTGTGGGGTTAGAGTGTCTTCAAATAAAAAACTGGTAGGATTCATAAGTGCCATCCCTGCAAGTATTCGTATTTATGACAGGTAAAATGCACCACTTTTTATTTGTGAAAGGATAACACCATGAACCAAATCTTAAACTAGTATCCATTGCCATAGAGAACTTAAAAAGGGAGAAGGAGGCTCATTGCCTATAAAGAGTCAGAAGAATCACGTGTGTGTAGCAGAGACTCTTTTTTTTTCCACTTTTCCTCCTCTCCCCTCTACAGCGAAGCTTGTGGGCTCCTTACAATGAAGATCAGTAATACATATTTAAGGATCTTTCATATTGAGGGACGATACAGATAATGACATAAGTTTTCTGACCCTACTGGGAAGTATTTGAAGGATAGTCAGTCAGCTGGACTTCCTTGGCCAGGTCTTCATACACTGCTAATCATGAAGTGTTACCGATAACTCATAGCATGTGCTTGGATGCCATTCTGCATCTTAAAGTAAGGCAATTGATCTCGATAGAGCTCTGAAAAAGAGTGTTGCAAACACCTTAAACAGAGTTTGCATGTTTCACAATTTGCCATTGCAGTCACGGTATCATAGATGAGTATTTGTTGCAGGTGTCCTTTGTCACAGGCCAATTTATTTTTACCTCAAATTCTTCTGTCACAGCATGGAAAACTATGATGATGCAAATGAAAATATGCAATGTGCAACTTTTTTTTTTTAACTTTTCCATTATTTAATATCCTTTCAGTGTGAAGAAAATGGTAGAAATCAATTTTCTGTGTGTCCATAAGAAATTGAGATCTAAACGGGTAGCACCTGTACTGATTCGGGAAATAACCAGAAGAGTAAACCTGGAAGGAATTTTTCAGGCTGTTTACACTGCTGGGGTGGTGCTCCCCAAACCTGTGGCCACTTGCAGGTAACCTAGGTGATGTTCATAATAATATCAGTTACTATAGCAGTTATTTTAAAGACCGCTTTGTGTAATTGGCTAGAAACAGTAAAAGCATAAAATTCAAAGAAATTAAATGCTGTGGCCTTGACTGACCTGAAGGCCTGAGTGTTTGTCAGGGTGGGTTTTTTTTTTGGTTGGTTTAGGTTTTTTTCTTCCCTCCCAGTGCCTTGGATTAAACAGCTTCTCAGCCTAAAATCTAATTCTGAGGTTTTTTATTATACTTTGAACAGACTAATAAATGTTTCTGTTGACCACCTGGTGGAAGCCCTGCTAGCAATGTCAGCATTGCATACCTGTGTTTTTCAAGTGGCCTGTTTCCCTGCTGGTACACTTTGCTGTTGACCTCGTTGCTTGCCATAGATGGCAGAGCATTTCTGGGAATTGTATGGTTTGGATTTTTAAACACTTTAGTCTTTCCTGGAGAAAGGAGGACTTGATCTGCATTTGATGAAGATGGGAAAACTATCACATGGGAAGAGTTGTATATAATCAAGTACAATATCATTTGCTTGGAATGGATTTTATTTCTACTGGGAATAGTCCCATTCCATCAGTATTCAGCTGTCTATTCTTCTGGAAGACAGGGTTCTTTTTGATTTGAAACTGTGTTTGTACCTATCACCACAAAAGATCCTCTTAAGTTTTTGTAAGGAAGGATGGCAAGAAAAAAAAAAAAGCTATGCTGTGTTAAAGTAAGTAGGAAAAGTAGGAAGAGGACATCTCCTTCAACAAACAGCTTAGACATGAGCAGAGGGTCCTGTCTGTATAAGAAAATAAATGTTACCATGTAAATATGGTGACATTGTCAGGGCTGTTGGCAAGTACTCAAATATTTAGCCCTGTGAGCACTGATTCTGTAATAAAAAGAATCTTGCTTAGATTCAACATATGGTGATAGCAGGATAAAGCTATTACTTGGATATAGCTTTTCCTTCTATTCTATTGCTCAAGCTTCTTACAGACATAGTACAGACTTACAAACAAATTTGGAGAGAAGGAGCAACATGAGAAAATAGGGAAATAGATGCAAGTAAAGCTGACACTTAAAATATTATTATTTAATCTCATTATTAATTTTATTTACAGGTATTGGCATAGATCACTGAATCCCAGAAAATTGGTGGAGGTTAAATTTTCACATTTGAGTAGAAACATGACTCTACAAAGAACAATGAAGCTCTACAGACTTCCTGATGTAAGCAGTATAATTTCTAGAGAATCCCCACAGTTATTTTGAGGCCCAAAATAACCTTCCATCTGTCTCTGACAGCACAGGCTTTTCTGCGGAAAGGCAGTGCGTGCAGGACATTAAAAAAAAAAAAAATCACTGGCTGATGAAAAACACCTTAAGGGCTATACTAAACAGAAGAGACTGTTGCTGGAAATGTAGATCTGTATGTGGAGAAAATGCAAATTTTGACCTAAAAGCCTTAAACAAAGAAAGAAAAAACCAGCAGCCTTGACTTCATAAACATGGGATTGAGTTGAAGATGCAGAAGACTATTCTCGGTATGATTAATCCCATACAAGATAACTGGAACAGAAAGTTAACAGGTCATGTCTTTAAATTCTCAGAGAAGTCCATCAGAAAGCTGAGTACAGTGGTGTTATTGCTTCTGCTGTAATTCACATCTTTTTCTGTTCTGTCAGAGAATATTGTTCTTCTGCCATGAGCAGGCTGAGCAAAAGCCACCTCAGTATGTTGTGCTACTGTTTATTTGCATGGTCTAGCAATCACAACAAAAAAAAAGATGTTCTGGCATAGATAGGTTGGTTAACACTTTCTCATGTTTGCAGCTGATAGGCTGGCAAAAAGCCTTAGAATGCATTTCCGTGACAGGACAAATCACTGTAAGCAGTCTGAGTTGTACTATTTTAAAAAATCTCATTGCTGTAATTAATAGGCTATATAAGCTACTCTGAAGTATCTGATTGAAAATAGTTTCTTTGCGTGTAAAAGCTGCTTTTCTATTTAGAGGGATTGCACTATATCCTTTTCATGTACCATATCAGCAGGTCTTTTTTTATTTAAACAAACCCTCCCAGTTGGTTAAAAAAAAAAGAGTAAATCTTTTTTCCTCACTTGTAGTACTTTGTAATGATTTACTTGATTTTGGAGAGTTGCGCCTGTGGGTTATATTTACCTTGATGCTGCAGGTTCTCTTACTTCTTATATATTTGAGCAATACTCTAGGCTCTCCTCAGTATAAAGCACGTGCCATGGCTTTATCTGCGCTCCGTTTCCTGTCGTGCTGCCTGTGCTGCATGTTCTCCCTTCTGTGCAGGGCAGCAGTTCTCTGAGCTTAAGAATTAATAACCAAATTAATTAGGTTTTAATCTTGGAGAGCTAAATATAGCTTCCATCAAATCCTGAAGACATTTTTAATAGTCTAAAAAACATGCAGTAGACAATTTCAAATACAGGTTTTGGTGGCAACTCTAGTGCTGTCTCTCATGGTAACAATGCAGGAAAAGAATAGTTTAAAGAATAAGGGTCTTAGTTACAGTACAAAGTGTAACTACAGAGAATCACCAGAAATGACAGCAGTTATACCTTGATCATCTTCCTTTATCATAAACCCCAGATTTCAACAGAAGAGTAGATTATGGAAAACAAAGAATACATCATATCTCATTCATAAAATGTGGCTTAAGGCAAACGTACTGTCCAGAGATGTGCAAATAGAAAACAGGTGCTTTGAAAATCAACTTTTAAAACTAAGTAATGTAGGAGTCCATAATCCTCAGCTGCTTATCTATTTTTAAATTGGACTTGGGAGCTTCTTCCATGGAAAATAAAAACGGAACTTTTGTGCTAATATTTTCTCTTTAGGTTTGGTGCTTTGGGGTTTTTTTTGATTTTTTTTTTTTTTTCCTAAGAAAGGGTTTAAGTGCTGTTGAGGATCTTTATCCTCAGTTTCAAGCTTTTATCATAAACTACTGTCACACAGATTTGTTCACATGGGCCACACTGTTCTGTCCCTCAGCACCAAACACTGTTTCTTGTATTTTAATCTTTTTTACTGTCCTTGGAATAACATTGCCTCTGGGAGCTCATCTCCCTTGAAGAGGAATTAATAATTTGTAATCACTTGAACAGTCTGAATTAAAAAAGGTTTTCAGAATTAATAAATACTGTAATTAATAAATACCACCCTCACTGAAGGCTCGTTTGTGCATGTACCTATAGATTGAGGAAAAGAAACCTTTATCTTTTTGTGTGTTTAATCTCTTGAGCAAAGAGTTTCCTGAAAAAACATAAATTTTGGCTGTTTAAAATAAGGACAGAAGCGTGTTTGTGTGCATATGTCTTTTCCTGACTGATTGAGATCCTGAGCCAGGGCACTTGCATGGATATTGCCCAGTGCAGCTTGGTATGTGGAGCAAAGAAACAAATTTTAGCCCAGTTCTGCATCACTTCCCTCATTTCTGGGCCATTCTGAGCATTGCTGTGGGATAAAGATGTTTCCAGCCCAACTGCTTTTCCTCCTATCCTAGTCCAGTGTTTGGCTTCAGAAAAGGGACAAAGTTTTGAAGGGAGCCAAAATTAACCTTTCATATTGTAGTTCATAAGGAGGTTATGAATGAAATGGGGCATAGGAAGTGTCATGTTAATGAATCAGGTGAATGCCCTTATGGATTCAGGTCATTTACAAACCTGATGACCTGCTGTTGTGGAGGCAGACCATAGTCCCAGGCTGCTCAGGAGAGCAGGAAAACAGAACTGTTACAGACAGGTCAGAGCTGTGCCAAAATGTGCCTCGATTTTTCCTTCTGGCTGCTGACTCCCAGAGTGTGCGAATAAAGACCCACCCCAGAATAACACCATTTGGGCAGAGCGGTATCAGAGGCACCAGCTCCAGGCCTTCAGTAATCAAGTCTATGACAGTTGACTTTGCTGTGATTAATGTGATATGTGCCCAAGTATGTAGCTCACAGATGAAGCAGGATAAATAAGCTCTGAAGAGAACAAGCCTTAACCTCACTAAAAGGAAACATTTAGAAAAGGTGAAAGCTGAGGAGAAAACTTAAATCATCTTTGCTTGTTTAGATATTAGTTACATAGTACTGGACAGCATTTTTTTTTCCTCTTCTGAGGTTCAAATTCAAATAAATAGCTATTTGTTAAA
Organism: Merops nubicus; assembly: GCF_000691845.1. Taxonomy (NCBI): domain Eukaryota; kingdom Metazoa; phylum Chordata; class Aves; order Coraciiformes; family Meropidae; genus Merops; species Merops nubicus. The sequence continues at coordinate 13,811 of NW_008587547.1, forward strand.
ATACTGTAGGTTTTTAATTTCAGGCAGCTGTAAGTCATGAGAAGCTTTCTTCTTAACAGAACACCAGTTGTGCCTGTATAGAAACTTGAGTTAGCAGGGAAGTTTGCAAGTGTTAAGAGTAGGTGAAATTTTTTATTGAATAATTTCTAATTATACTTTATCAGCTGACTTTTTATAGCCAAGTTTATAGCTGAACTGTAATTTTAATAAGTTTGAATCACAAGCATTAATGTCTTTGGGTTAACTTCTGATATGCAAGTTGCTTTATGTTTTGTTTCTGTGTCTGGGCAGTTTAGAAGAAGGTAAGTAAAGACTGACCTAAAAAAAAAAAAAAAAAAAATTAAGATTAGCTTTGAAGATATGTGATTTAGAAGTTGATACTTTCAAAAGTTAAACTGTCAAATAAAAATTCTGGGGAAAATAAGTTGTTCCAGTAATGAAATATAAAGATTGAAGTGCCCTCAACTATCTCAGTAATTAGAAGAAAGGGAGTTCTGATTGAAAGCCATTTGTAAAATAGCATAATGAATTAGGTGGCTGGGATAAAGTAGGCTAATAATGAATGCATTAGAGCAAGTGGACTGACTCTGCAACCTACTTTCAACCTTTGCTGTGTGTGCAGTTTTCCTTTCAACATCCTAACATTTCTTTTTTTTTTTTTTTTTTCAAAAATAGGGTGAGGTGTTTTTTACAATAAGGCCACAAAGACTTCAGGCTTGAGACCAATGGAACAAAGAGATACTAAAGCAGTACAAGAATTAATCAATACTTACTTGAAACAGTTTAATCTTGCTCCTGTGATGGAAGAAGAAGAGGTAGCCCACTGGTTCCTGCCTCGGGATCATATTATTGATACTTATGTAGTAGAGGTAAATCATTCCCGAACTACTTCATGAATGTGTATGTGAATGCCACCTAGAAAAATTCATATCAGCAAAAAGTTTTTCAAGTATTTTTTTTAATTTACTTTTTTTATTTTGTAGGGCTCAAGTGGTATTTTAACAGACTTCCTGAGTTTTTACACGTTACCTTCAACAGTCATGCACCATCCTGTTCATAAAAGTCTCAAAGCTGCCTATTCCTTTTACAATATTCATACAGAGACCCCCCTCTTGGACTTAATGAATGATGCACTCATTATAGCTAAGTTGGTAAGTTGGGGGGGGAAGGCCTGGGATGTTCTGCTTCTTACACAAAATTATACTTGGGAGTGGTGACAAGTAAGAACTGGCAGCAATTTATCCATGCCATTGCATTCTAGTTTCTTCTGCTGTCTATAGCACAGAGTGCAGTTGATGGCATGTATACTACATGTGTATTAAAACGTAATCCACTATGCTTGTTTTTCCTTTTTACATTGAGTGACACTAGGGAATGACAAGCGTATGGAGATCAAGTGTTTGCAATTACTTGCCCAGTGTAAACATCCAGGAGCACAGTGCTGATCGTATTCGCTAAGTTCCAGAAGAGTGCAGAGTACCACTAAAATAGTTTCCCTTGGAAATCAGCTAATAAGTTTTATTAAATTATTTTTGTTGTTGTTTATTTGAACTGTGTTTTATTTCACAAAATGTAAAAGTTTATTGTGTGAGCTTTGCCATTTTAACTTGTTAGTAACTGCTGCCCTACAGCAGCTATGTAAATGTTATGTTTTAGATTTTAAGCACAACTTCATACGTGGAATTTCACTGATGGGTGGTTTAACTGAATGGAAGGGAAGAGACTACAAATGAAGTTTTTAAACGTAAGAGATCATAGAATCATAGAGGTTGGAAGG
>NW_008587548.1:0-1825 GCF_000691845.1 Merops nubicus
CAAGGTCCTTCTTGGGAGCGAGGAACCCAAACCTGACACCCCAAATCCAGAGGGAGACGATCCCTGCTGGCAAACTCCAGAACCTGGAAAAACCTGAGGAGCAACCCGAGGTCCTTCAGGTGCTTCAGCGAGGGGTTTGGGTGTCAGGCTGGGCTGAGTGGAGCTCTCTCCCCGTGTCCCCCACAGCTGGAGGATGGAGTCGGGGTGGTGGGGAGCTGGCAGACCGTGCGTGTCCCCGGCAGCGAGAACGAGCTGCGCCTCACCGAGCTGGAGCCCTCCAGCCTCTACGAGGTCCTGATGGTGGCCAGGAGCTCTGCTGGAGAAGGCCAACCTGCCATGTTGACCTTCCGCACCAGCAAAGGTGGGTGCAGCACCCTCAGAGGAGCTCTGAATTCGGTCGTGTCATCTCCACGGCCCCCACGGAGCCATGGGTGAAAGGTTCCTGGTGGTGGTTGCTGAGGAGCAACCTTGAGTAGCTCAAACAGCTCCAGGGTAGACTTCCCTCAGCCTTCCCAGGGTGGTTGGGCAGGAGAAGCTGTGGAAAGCTGGAGTTTCTTCTTGCTGAGAGGAGCTAAGTCAAGGAGCAGCTCGCCCTTGTCCAGGTTTTTTTGGGGGGTCACAGAAGACACTTTGCACCACCAAGTTTTGACCTGACAGCAAAACCTCTGGTTTGCTTTGGAGACACCTCGGTGAACATCTCCCCACTCTTTTGGTGGTCAGGTGCAGACCACAAGCTGAAGAGCTTTTTTAAGCAGAGTTTTTTGTCCTTCAAGCTTGGACACTTGGACACTCCTTAGTGCTTTTCATGTTAAGAACCAGATAGCATAAAATTTTATCAAGAATCCCAGCCTGGTTTGGGTTGAAAGGACCTTTCAAGGTCATCTAGTTGTTTTTATGGACCTAAACATCTAGAAGAAAACTAGAAACTTCTAGACTTCTGCAAACTTCTAAACATCTAGAGGTTTTTATGGAACTTCTTTCTCCATCCATGGATTTTTGGGTGTCTTTCAGCCCGTGTTGTGATTTTTTGAGGAGAAAGGGGGCTTTGAAACCCAGGCAGGAGCTGGTGGCCTCCCCACAAAGTCCCCTGTGAGGGGCATTTTCTCACCCCAACCTTGTGTATCGAATCTTTCTTAGAAAGAACCTCATCCTCCAAGAACACCCAGGCCCCCTCCCCACCCGTGGGTGTCCCCAAGCACCCTGTCCTTCACGAAGGGACCAAGAATTTTGGAGTCATCCTTCCAGACCTGTCTCGCCACAGCGGAGGTAGGTGGGAGGATGGGTTGGTGGAGGTTGTGTTGGGAGGGGGACACATCCACCTTCTCTGGTGTTTGTTGGGTGCTCGTAGGAGCTCCTCTAGCCTGGATTTATTCCCTCAGCTCCTTGGATGTCTCTGCTCTGCTGGACAGTTTGGGTTTCTAGCAAAGCCTCTTTGCTGGGGGGGCATCAGCCCAACCTTGAACCTCGTTGAGTTGCTTCAAGCAGCCTTACCCCAGGGCTGAGACCTCAAAGGTGACTTGGTCTCCAAAATTTTGGACAAACCAAAAGGGCAGGGGAGAAGTTGAAGAATGCAGGTGAGGGGCTGAGCTTTGCACCCTTGTGCCAGGAGAAGAGGAGGAGCCTCCCAGGGGACACCCAACCTGCTTTGTGCCCTCAGAGCTCCTGGGTTCCTTTGGCCAGAGCTTTCTGGAGCTGCTGGTTGGTTCTTGCTGGGTTCCTCCTCTCATCAGCCCCCAGCCCTGTGCTGGTGACAGCAGAGGGGGTTTGCTAAAGCTCTTGTTGGTCATGGGGATGGTTTTCAACAGGTTTACTAACCCCACCTCTT
>NW_008587548.1:1849-18033 GCF_000691845.1 Merops nubicus
TCCTCTGCTGCTGTCACGTCAAGGGAGGTCAGTAAGTGTCTCCTTCACTGCATGCTTGGGTCTTCACCCTTCTTCTGGTGGTAGCGTGGATGGGCTGAAGTCTCATTGGGCCTGGGAGGAATTTTGGGGTCTTGGGAAGGAGTTTTTGCTCCTTTTCACTGAGGCTGTGTCTCTGTCCCCACCGAGGGGTGGGTTGGGGCAGCATGCCACCACGTCCTCCTGGGTGATGAGGTTGGTAACCCAATCAACTCTTCCCTTTTCTACCTTCTGAGCATCTTCACCAGGAGAACAAGAGGAGCAGAGGAGGATTCCAAACCCTCCTCCTCAACTCCAATCCTCAGCAACCCGTCCACTTGGCCACCACCAGACACCAACCTCTGGTTGACACCAATCTGCTGACTGGCTTTCTCCTCTCAGTTCCAGAAGCTCCAGACAGACCCACCATCTCCACGGCCTCCGAGTCCTCCGTCTACGTCACGTGGATCCCCCGGGCCAACGGGGGGTCCCCCATCACTGCCTTCAAGGTGGAGTCCAAGCGCCTGGGCCGCAACGGCGACTGGCTGGTGGCCGCCGACAACATCTCTCCTTCCAAACTCTCCGTGGAGGTTCGGAACCTGGGGCCAGGTAGGCCAACAGACCCACCATCTCCACGGCCTCCGAGTCCTCCGTCTACGTCACGTGGATCCCCCGGGCCAACGGGGGGTCCCCCATCACTGCCTTCAAGGTGGAGTCCAAGCGCCTGGGCCGCAACGGCGACTGGCTGGTGGCCGCCGACAACATCTCTCCTTCCAAACTCTCCGTGGAGGTTCGGAACCTGGGGCCAGGTAGGCCAAAAAACCCCCCAAAATCCTCTCTCCATCCCCATAAGCGTCTCGTCTTGGCTTTGTGGAGAGGGCCGAGCCCCTGCCGAAAGGACACGAGGACTCTTGGGCCATTTTATTTTCATTTCCACGAGGACTCTTGGGTCATCTTATTTTCATTTCAGTTTGGATGAGGCCCTTTCTGGTCAATTTTGGGGTTTTTTTTAGGGGGGGGAGTAAGAGCTTGTGATGATGGGTACCCTTTGAAACATCTTAGAATCATTAAGGTTGGGAAAGACCTCCAAGATCAAGTCCAACCATCAACCCAACTCTCCCATGACCATTAAACCACGCCCCAAGTGCCACATCCACGCAGGTTTTGAAGCCCTCAAGGGACGGGGACTCCACCACCCACCTCCCTGGGCAGCACTTCCCAATGCCTCACTGTTGTCAGTGAGAAACCTCCTTGGTGCCCACTAGTATTCAGGACTTCTGGAGCTGCTGGAGGCCTGTCCAGCTCTGGGTGTGGGGTCCTTTGGATTTTTTGGGGCCAATTTCCCTCCGAGCTGTTTCTCCTTCCAACACCCGCCTTCATTTCTGGCAGCGACTCCTACTCCTAGCAGGAAAAACGCTCCTCAATCCCTTCACCCTCTACCTTCAACTCCTTCTGGAGCTCCTTTAGCTCCCTCTCCAGCCTTTCCCTGAGGTTCTTTCCCTTCCTTTCCAAGGAGAGCTGTATAAATTCCGTGTGATTGCCATCAACACCTACGGGGAGAGCCCCCGCAGCGCCGCCTCCCGCCCCTACCAGGTGGCCGGCTTGAGCGGCCGCTTCTCCAGCAGGCCAGTGGCAGGACCTCACATCGCCTACACCGAGGCCATCAGTGACACCCAGATCATGCTGAAATGGACGGTGGGTCTCCAGGTTTTCCTGCTTCGGGCAGTGCTTCCCAGGGGAATTGTTTCAAAGAGGAGCCCGAGGTGGTTTCCGCCCCCGGAGGAGCTCCTTGCTGGAAGGTGGCTGAGATACTTGGTGCTGGGGTGGTGGAACGAGGGCACTTCATGAGCCACGTGCCTCTCAACCCCCTTTTTTTCTTTCCCAACCTCTTTTTTCCTCCTCCTCAACACCCTGTGGCTCGGTGCAACCCCATGGGTTGTTTCTCCAGCCCCCTCTCCCCCGGGGACACCTCCTCTGGTTGCCCACCAGCTGGGAACCCAACTGGTGGCAGCTCCAGCCAGGGGCTACGACCACCTTAGTCCACCTCCTTTGGCACAGTGAACTTAACTCCATCCCAACCCCTCTGGCTGTGAGCAGCTCGGCTTCATCCCCTGAATTTTGACTCCTTGAATGTCATCCCCTGAATTTTGACTCCTTGAATTTTGAGTTTGGAATCCCAAGGACTGGAAGGGATCTTCAAAAACCCTTTAAAACCCACCACTTCCCCTCACCTCCAGGAGAAGCTTTGTGGTAGAGAAAGGGATTTGGGGTGGGTTTTTTTTTTCCTTCCCCCTGGTACCTCTTCTTTTCTAAACAAGCACTTCCAAGCCCTTACTGCCAGCCCACAGAAATTCTTCCCTCCTGTTTTGAAACCCAACCCCTGGGTGTACTTTAGAGGATTTAACGTGCCGAGCTCCCCAGTGTTAAGTTTGCTCAGCCTGGAGAGATGTTAAGGATAATAAACTTCAAATAACCTCGGGAGGCTGCAGAACTTCAAGGAAAATACCCTCGAGCTGGATTTTAGAGGGACCTTAAACTCTTTGGGAAGTCAGAAGGGGTCTGAACTTCGCTGTCACCGTTCGACTCGGCTCCTGGTGGGCAGACTGAGGGTTTGGAAAGCAACGGGGGAGGGAGGTGTCCATCTCTTTTCCCTCCTTTTTCCCTCTTTTTTGGGGAGGTTTCTGCACAAACCTCTCCCCTCCTTGTGCTTTGCTTCCACAATGTTATTTAGAAATTAAGAAAAACTATTTCCAGGCGACCAGATATTTGCTGGTGACAACTGAGCGGGGCCGGGTGAGGATTTTCCTCCTCTAACTCACTCTTTGGGAATTTTTCTTGGCAGTACATCACCTCCAGCAACAACAACACTCCCATCCAAGGGTTCTACATCTACTACAGGCCCACGGACAGTGACAACGACAGCGACTACAAGAGGGACATTGTGGAAGGTAGGAGGTGGTCCCCACCAGCACCCTGCCACCCCTCGCCCTCGAGGGCGACCACGTTGGTTGTTTGTAGCCCCCAAACCCTCCCCTGCTTTCTCCCAGTTGAAATCCTGACCCAATACCTCACAGAATTAACCCTCACAGCTACTCAGGGTTGGGTTCTGCTCCCACGTGAGCTTGGCTCTCCCTTCTGAAGCTTCTTCTAGGTGGCAACTTGAGGATTTAAACACGAGGTTGGAGTTTGTCTCTTACTGCTGCAGATCCTTCACTTGGGTTCTTTCAAGCAGTTGAGCAGAAACAGCAGCCTAGGTGAGGTTTAGCTCACAGGAGGCCCATCTGGACCCAGAACTAAGTGGATTTTTGAGGTGATTTACCCCAGTGTGGATTTTCCACCCTGTGTGTAATCACCTCCCTCTCCTCTTACCCACTTACTCACTGCCCCTGCTATAAAGAAGTCACTTTTAGCTCCAAATAAGCTGCTTGTGCTTCATTTTACCTTTTAATCAGGTTCTTTTCCCCCCCCACCTCCCCTCCTCGTGCATATGACATCATCCTTTTCCTGGAAGAAGTTATTAGCTAACGTCTCTTTAAGCAGAAACCCCTTTTAAAAACACTCAACCTCTTGCTCAGGCTGAGGAAATTCAGTGAGCTCATTCTGTCCTCATCACATTCATTATTTCCCCCCCCACCCCCCAATTTTAAGCCAGTTACAAGAGGAATGAGCCTTTATTTTGAAACTTTTCCCTTTGCTTTGCTGGGCAACAGGGGTTTTTTTTTGCACACTAAAGCTGTTAAAAACACCAAGTTTGGGCAATTTTTCTATAACAGGAGCAAAGCTGTTTCCAGATGAAGGTGCAGCCTTGTAGCAGAGCTGCAAAATGAGCTGATTTGGGGGGGTTTGGAGCTTTATTTTAACTCCAACCCTCTGTGTCTGTTCAAACCAGGAGCAGAAACTCAGGAGGTGGAAATAGTTCAACTTTTTTTGCCCCCTTCTCCCCTAAATCAGCTTTTCAAAGGTGATGGTGGGGGGGGGGAAATTCAATTCAAGTGTGATTGGAAACGTTCACAGGGAAATATGTAGAGGAACATGGGGCTTAAGGTGGTTTTGCCATAAATCACTTATTCCTTGTTTCTTTCCCCCCCCCCCTTCCTTCTTTGGAATTAATCTGTCTGTTTTTTGACAGGGAATTTTATCTTGAAATGACTGCAGGAGTTGTGGAAAAAATGGTGTGATGCCTGCATTAGCTAAGCACTTGCCTTAGGCTTTCCTCACTCGTTTCCTGTTAAGTCTTGTCTTTGGAGACATTCAAAACCCTGCTAAAAAAACTCATTTTTTTCCTCCCCCCCCCTTCACTTTCCTTCTAAACCCAGCTAGGGGCAAAATCCCATTTTATTTAAACCCCAAATCAAGCAAAAACCCTTCTCTGGGATGGCTCCTAGGAGCAAAATCAAAACCCTGCCCTGCTTTGATGGTCTGAATATCTTCATCTGAGGCTCCTGGAGGTGGAAGCAGGGTTTGAAATGTCAGTGGAGCCTGGTGGCAGTTGTTGAAACGTTTTTCCTCCCTCATGGTGCAAGGAGAGGACAGTTGGAGTGCCTCTGCTGATTCCAGCCCCACTAATGGTTTGAAGGAGAAACCTAAAACCTGTCGTAATTACCAAAAGGAATGCTTGGGGGAGGGGGGGCATCTGAGGCTCCTGGAGGTGGAAGCAGGGTTTGAAATGTCAGTGGAGCCTGGTGGCAGTTGTTGAAACGTTTTTCCTCCCTCATGGTGCAAGGAGAGGACAGTTGGAGTGCCTCTGCTGATTCCAGCCCCACTAATGGTTTGAAGGAGAAACCTAAAACCTGTCGTAATTACCAAAAGGAATGCTTGGGGGAGGGGGGGGCTTCAACCTGGGGTCGTCCACCCTCTCTTGGGACACAGAGGGGGGGATGGGGAGGGGTCCCTGTGGGTGCTCCTGCCCCTTTTTGGGTTTTTTGGCTGGAGGGGTTGGAACAGTCACAGGGTGAGGAGGCTTTATTTTTATTCTTCATGCTTAAATCAGGAGGTGCTATGACAGTTTCTTAGAAACAGTGGAAACAGTTCAAGGTGGTATTTTCCAAGAGGGATTAAGAGCCCTCAAACAGTTAATTAAACTTCTTGGGGGGAAGAAAAAAAAAAAAGAAAATTAAAAAAAAAAAGCCTGGCTGTTTATTAAAATTTGTCAGGAGCCCACAGAAGTAAAAACTGAGAGTGATTTATCCCCCAGCTCTCAGGGCTTCAGGAGGGTGTCTAAATGAAACGCTGGCTGGGAGCCAGAGATGACAAACCCAGCCCAGGTCTGTGCCTCACGGCTGGGAGGAGTCCACAAACAGGCAGAAGGTCTCATCCAGGGGGTGTTTTTCCCCCCCACACACACTTTAAGTTGGGGTTTGTGTCATTTTTGACCTGTTTGAGGTGGTTTTTTTTTTTCCCTGTGTGTTTTAAGCAGCTCTCCCATCAGCAGTGTCCTCCAGCTCGGAGCTGTTCATTTTAAAGAGGCAGATGCTGGAGAATTGGATGTCTGGAGTTATTTTGAGTTTAGGGATTTCTGGGGTTCGTGGAGATGGAAAAACTATTGAGAAGACTGAAAAAAACCCAACTTTTAGTCATGAAAAAGCTCTTCTGAGAAGCTCTTTTACATGCCAAGGGGGGTCTGGGGATTTTGCCAGGTCCATAAATGATGACTGATAAGCTGGGACCTACTCCTGGCTGGTGTGAGGAGCTGCAAGCCCCTCAGTCTCTTTGTCCTCCCCCTTGTAGGCACCAAGCAGTGGCACCTGATCAACCACCTCCAGCCAGAGACTTCTTATGACATCAAGATGCAATGCTACAACGAGGGGGGGGAGAGCGAGTACAGCAACGTCATGATCTGTGAGACCAAAGGTGAGCTCCAGGGCACCAAAACACCTCCTCTGGGGGGCTTTTGTAGCTCCAAAAAGCCAACTGTGTGGAGACTGTGATGTTCTGAGATGTTTGGGAGGTTTGTTTTGTCTCCTGAAGAAGTTTGGAGCAGGTGGGAGCGGAGAGCTCACGCTCTTGGTCCAGCCCTGCAGATTTCCCTGGCCTGAGAATCATCCAGGTTGGAAAAGACCCCCAAGATCATCAAGTCCAACCATCAACCCAACACTCCCATGGCCATTAAACCACAGCCCCAAGTGCCACATCTGCACCTTTTTTGGAGCCCCCAAGGGAGGGAGACCCCACCACCTGGTCCAGAGAGTTTTGTTGCTGTGGGTTGGGTGGTTGGTTGTTCTGATAGCCTCTCAACAGCATTGGTGTGGACATCTGCTTTATGTCTTCAGGGCTCTGAGACACAGAGAAATGCAGACAGTGAACTTCAAAGGTATCCAAAATGGGGTTTTCTTTAAAAAAATCCCCAGCCCTCTAGGAGTGGAAGCATCAAAATTTAGGAGCAAAGCCTTTGAGAGAAGGGTTGGGAGCTGCAGGGCTTCAGGCAGCAGATGTGGTTGGTCTTCCTCCTCCAAATTAGGAGAGGGCACAGTGCCTCAAGTCCCTCATTCCACGTTGGGTGACCTCAGTGAGCAGGTTCATGAGCTGGGTAATGGCCATTTTCCAAGGCAAGTGGTTGCTGCTCAAGAGCAGATGTTCTTCTTGTTGTGGCTTTTGGTGTTGGCTTGGAAGGTTTCTCTCTGAGGGTTGGAACTCAGCAGTAATGATTTTGGCTTCATTCATGAAGCCCATTCATGAATGTTCTTGTTCATGGAATCACTTGGTTGGAAAGACCTCAAAGATCATTGAGTCCAACCATTAGCCCTACCAAGTCCACCTCTGAGCCCTATCTCCAAGCACCACATCTCCACAGCTTTGAGCACCTCCAGGGCTGGTGACTCCACCACCACCTCCTTGGGCAACACGTTCCAACACCTGACCACCCTTCCAGTGAAAAAAATTCTTCCTCGTGTCCCTCTGACCCACCCTTGGAGCACCTCCAGGCCGTTGCCTCTTGTCCTACCACAGCTCCTCTACCCAACCTTCTTCCTTCCCCAGTGAAACGGACGCCGGGCGCGTCCGAATACCCGACCAAGGACCTGAGCACTCCACCCAACCCTCCTGACAGGCTGGGGAGTGGAGGTGGACCTTCCACCGGCCCCGTCCGGAGCGGGGACATGCTCTACCTGATCGTGGGCTGTGTCCTGGGAGTCATGGTCCTCATCCTCATCGTCTTCATCGCCATGTGCCTGTGGAAGAACCGCCAGCAGAACGTTCTGCACAGTGAGTCCCTCTGGGTTCCGTGAGGAAAACCTTCTCAGGGTAACACCCCCAACCTTCTTCTTGGCCTTTGTGGAGGAGAAGGAGCCCAGGTGGCATTTTCTTTGGAGGGTTCTGCTTGCTGAGTGCACCTTAGATGGAGCTGGGGGGGGTTTTTGAGGAGCAGCAACAGCTGCTTTGGTTGCCTTGATGCTCCACTGCGTGGTTGTGCTGCTGTTCCACCCGAGGGGTGGTTTGTGACATGCCTGGGCAAAGCTTCTTCAGCTTGGGTTTGAGGGGTCTGGAGCATGAGTCTTATGAGGGACCTGGGGGGGTTCAGCCAAGGAGGCTCAGGGGAGACCTTCTGGCTCTCCACAGCTCCTGACAGGAGGTTGGAGCTGGGTGGGGGTCGGGCTCTGCTCCCAAGGAACAAGGACAAGAGGAGCCAGCCTCAGTTTGCCCCAGGGGAGGTGAGGTTGGCCCTGAGGAACATCTTCCTCTAGATGTTTGCCCAGGGCAGTGGTGGAGTCCCCACCCCTGGAGGGGTTCCCAAGCCATGGAGATGTGGGGTGAGGGACATGGGTTGGTGGGGACCTGGCAGTGCTGGGTTGGAGAGGTGTTAATAAGGCAGAGCTGCCAGTTGGCCAGGAGGAACCTCCAGCAGACCCACTGGAGATGACGCTTTCCAGGGTGCTCTGTACCCACCAAAGCCTTCTGGGCCCACTTCCAAAAGCTGTAGAAAGAGGAAACAAGTTTCTTCTCCTTTCTTGGGTTCACCTTCTGCTTTTTGCAGAGTATGACCCTCCTGGCTACCTCTACCAAGGGGAGGACATCAACGGGCAGCTGGTTGAGTACACGACCTTGCCTGGCACCAGCAGAGTCAACGGCAGCATCCACGGGAGCTTCCTGACCAACGGTGGCCTCAGCAATGGTTGCCCCCACATCCACCATAAAGTTGGCAATGGAGTCAATGGGATCATGAATGGAGGAGCTGGGCTCTACCCTGGGCACAGCAGCTCCCTGTCCAGGGCACACGTGGACTATGAACATCCCCACCACCATCTGAACGTAAGTTCTTGCTCCTGCACCTTGGGAGTTGGAATTGGATGGATTCGTTGGCTGGTTTGGGTGGGAAGGGACCTTCCAAGGTCATCTAGACCAGAGCAGGTTGCTCAAAGCTCCATCCAACCTCACCTGGAATGGTTCCAAGGGGGACATCTGCAACTAGAGCAGGTTGCTTAGAGCTCCATCAAGCCTGATCTTGAATGTCTCCAGAGATGGGGTGTTGACCACCCCTCTGGGCAACCTGGGACCACCCTCAGCTCAAAAATGTCTTCCTTCCCTCTAGTCTCAATCTCCCTCTTGGAGTTTCAACCCATCCCCCCTTGTCCTGTTCCAACAAACACTGCTCAAAACTCTGCCACCTGCTTTCTGACAGGACCCTTGGAATCCTGAAGGCCACCAGAAGGTCTCCTCAGAGCTTTTTCTCCTCCAGGCTGCCCAACCCCAGAGGTCGTAGACAGGGAGTTAATTGGGGTGGGGGAACTATCCACTGCTGACAACCAGTTCCACCACATTCCTTCTCCCAGAGGAAGCAATGGGGTTGATATTTCTGGTCCCAACCATCCTGGTTTTCATGGAGATGACACCATGGACTCTGGGAATGTCTTCTACACAGCATGTAGACTCCAGCTGGTTCTTCACCAAATTTTCCCTTTGTTCTGCTCATGGAGAAGATGAGGTTTGGTTGCTCAAGGTCCAAACAGAGGTTTTTTTGGACCTGAGAGTGGGGAAGGATCAGACCAGGCTTCCCCTCCACCCCAGGGAGGTGGTGGTGGAGTTAGAGGAGCCCCATGTTAGCAGAAACAGGGACCATGGAATCATAGAATAGAAGCACAGAGTCATTTTGGTGGGAAGAGACCTTGAAGGTCATCAAGTCCAACCACTGTCCCACTAACCCATGTCCCTCAGCACCACATCTCCACAGCTTGGAAACCCCTCCAGGGGTGGGGACTCCACCTGGACAACCTGGGCCAGCAGGGGTGGTGGGTAAGAACTTTGCAGGTTGATGCCACCACCTCCAAGAGCAGATTAAAAAAAAAAACATCAAATGGTCAAGAAATGTTCAAATAATGGATTTTTGGGGGTTTTTTTGGGTGGCTTTGGTTGGTTTTAATGAATTCTTCTCACTGCAGGGTGGTGGGATGTACGTGGCTGACCCCCCAGAGTGCATCAGCTGCAGGAACTGCAGGAACAACAACAGGTGATGGTGAACATGCACCAAGGCAGGACCTTGGTGACCAGCAGCTCTCCTGTCACCCCCTTAGGGCTGGCACCAGAGCTCCATGGTTGGGTTGAGGTGTTGGAGAAGCTCCATGCCATGACCAGACCTGGAATTGTCTGTGGGATCATGGAATCACAGCCTGGTTTGGGTTGGAAGCGACCTTTAAAGGTCATCTGAACCTCCCAATGTCTAGTTGGCCAACCTAGGCCAGGTTGCTCAGGGTCCCATCAAACCTGGGATGGGGCCTCCACCACCTGAGGGGTGGTTTTGCTCAACATGTTCTTCTGGGAAACGAGGTGGGTTGGGCACTGGATTCATTTTGAAACCTCATTTCCTGGTTTTCCTTCAGTTTGGAGACAACTCCCTCATTCCAGGTGGACTTGGTCAAACTGGATTGAATTGGGCTTCTCTCTTTCCCATTTCCTGACGTTCTCTGAAGCTCACTGATGAACCAGAGCTTCAGCTTTTGTCTTCTTCATTAATTTGGGGAATTTCATAGAATCACAGAATCACTCTGGTCGGAAAGGACCTCTAGGATCATCAAGCCCAACCTTCATCCCAACATCTCCCTAACCACTAAGTCTCAAGTGCTGCATCTACAGTTAGGTTCTTCAGGTCTTCAGGAGCACCTTGGCCAACCATTGTCAACGTGGGATACAGTTTTTTGGTGGAGAAGAAGGATTCTTGTCTAGAATAAGGGGAAAATCTCTTGGTTTCCTTCAAAGTGTGGATTTTTAGTGGCTTCCTCCCCACTCTTGAAAGTTCTCGAGAACCTCCTTCCAGGCTTCTGACTAAATCTCTGGTTGTTTTAGTGACTACAGGTAGGACTGAGGGTCAGTTGGCTGCTCTCACTCCTCAATTCTGGATTGGCTTTCAATCCCACTTGGAATTTTGAGTCTTATTGAAGTCCTCAGCTGCCTTTAGGCATGGAGAAGTTGAGGTGGAGCAGAAACGTGCTCGAGTGTTGCACCAGGAGGAGGAGAAAGGCCTGGTGGGTTAGTTGAGTCAAGTCAATGGCTTTTGGCAAGTGGGAATTTGGGGCTGGAGTCTTTGTTCAACCTCCTAGGGTTGGCCCCTCCATCTGCTGCCCCATAACTTGTCCCACCTTCAGATTATCCCACCTCCTGGGCTAAACCCAGGAGCTGTCTCTGCAGAACCCCCAGGTGATGACACCAGGAGGTCAGGTGGAGTGGAGACACCTCAGCTCATGAACATTTCAGGTGCACGTGGCTCAGCTCCACCTCAGCACGGCCAGTTCCCAAATTTCCACCAGGCCCCTGCAGTTGTGGCTGGTATCTAGGTCAAGTTGAGCTGCTGGTGGACTCATGACCACGTCCAAGGGGATCTTCAGGGCTTTACTACCCACCTACCACGGCCACCATCAGCAGGACCACTCTGAGGGGTTGTTACGCCAGCGGTGAAGACCCAACATCTTCACTTCAGCTCAGCACTTGATGTTCTCCAAGGCTGCCCATGGAGCTTTGCCAGAGGTGGGACTTGTGAAACATCTACCCCCACTTTGCTCTGGAGGACAGCCGAGGGTGGCTGAGGTCTGAGAAACATTCTTCTTAATTTTGGGGAGGTTTCTGCACGAAAACTTCCAAGGATTTTGGAGCAAAGCTCCATGGAGAGAAAGGCAGGGTCAGAAATGGATTTGTTTGAGGGCCAGCGTGGATTCCTGTGGATTCTTCAGTGGCTTCTGTGGTATTTTGCTACTTGGGATGGTGATTTTTTTTGGAGGCACTTCATGGGAGCTGAAGGACCAAAGAGGAGAGGAGAGGTTGGAAGGGAAACACCTGGGAGAGGAGCGGTTGCTGGAGGGATCTCCCCTTGTCCCCACGTCTTGGCTTGGCCAAGGAAACATCTGGTTGCTCCTGTTCCTCCTCTAGAAGGTTTATTTGTGGGTGTTTGGGTCTTTTTGCAGCTCCACCATCCAGGAGTGAAGGGTGTGAGGCTCTCCATGGGTGTATTTCAAGCTGGCAGCAAAGCCCACCACAAAACACTTGGACTTGTGTCAAAGTCAACGTCCCAAAAACCTCGAGGCCCTTTTGGGCTCCACGGGAGCATTTTGTAGAACCATGAAGGTTGGGAAAGATCTCCAAGGTCATCAAGTCCAACCACCAACCCAACGCTCTCATGGCCACTAATCTGTGGTCCCAGGTGCCACATCTACGTGGTTTTTGGAGCCCTCCAGGGATGGGGACTCCACCACCTCCCTGGGCCAGTGTCTCCCTGCTCTTTCAGGAAAGAGTTCCTTCCTAAAATCCAACCTGAACCTCCCCTGGTGCAGCTTCTGCCCATCTCCTCTCATCCTATCACTGGTTCCTCAGGAGAAGAGACCAACCCCCACCTCAATCCAACCTCTTCTCGAGGAGCTGGAGAGCACAAGGAGGTCTCCCCTCAGCCTCCTCTTCTCCAGACTAACCAACCCCAGGTCCCTCAGCCACTCCTCATCAGACATGTTCCTCAGATCCTTCACCAGCTTCGTTGCCCTTCTCTGGAAGCCCCTCAAGGTCTTTATTATCCTGTGGTGCCCCAAATTTACCTCAGCCCTCAAGCTGTGGCCTCCCCAGTGCCCAATCCAGGGGCACAATCCCTTCCTTGCTCCTGCTGGCCACTGCTGGTGGCCTCCTTGGCCACCTGGGCCCACGTTGGTTCATCTCCACCCAGCTGTCCACCAGCAACCCTGCTGATGCCCATTTTGGGACATCACTGGTGGCTTGGAACCCTCCCCATCCTTACTCCAACACCTGCAGAACCATCTCACCACAGAACCAGGGGTGGTTTTGGGGGCAGCTTCTGGCAAGTGTACAGAAGAACCTTCTCCACAACTTATCTCTGATCTTCTCAGGCTTTAATGGTCCATCCTTGGGGTTTCTTTTTAAGGTCAGGGTTGCTCCAAAACCAGAAGGAGAACGGACTTGGCAAGTTGTCCAACTGTTGTGGTGGTGGTCAGGTGCTTGAAGAACTGAAGTTTCTCGGGGTGAACTGAAGAAACAAGTCCCACTAACTCCACCTTGGGTTGTGTCCCACCTGCAGGTGTTTCACCAAAACCAACGGGACCTTCGGTGGCAGCTCGCTCCCCGTCGTGCCCATCGTTGCACCTTATCCCCAGGATGGTCTGGAGATGAAACCTCTCAACCCCCACGTCATGGTGGCCATGTGCTTGGCCTCCAGCAGCCCGCAGTGCGGCCTCGGGGTGGAGGTGGACGGCAAGGAGGACGTGGAGCAGACCTCCAGCCAACATCTCTGCTGTGGAGAAGGCAGGAACAGGCTCTCCATGGATGACGTGGATGGTAAGAGCTCCTGGAGAGGGTCTGAAGCTGGGGGGGGTCTTCTGTAGGGGGGTTGGTTAGTTGCAGAGAAGCTTCTAATGAAGCCCACAGAAGATGTGGCTTGTGGAGGAAGGTTGAGGAGCTTGGTCCTCACCAAAATCCTTCTGAGTTGGAGAGGTGTGGATTTGATGGGTGGGCTTGGTGGAGGAGGATGTGGTTGGTTGGTCCATGGTTCAGTGTCTCATTGGTGTCCCTCAGGGGTCTTAATGTCTTCATCAGTAGGATGAAGGCACCCTCAAGCAGTTTGAAGATGACACCAAGGTGAGTGGTGTGGCCAACACACCTGAGGGACAGGACCCAGCCAGAGGGACCTGGACAAGGTCAAGAAATGGGACTGTGTGAACCTCGTGAGGTTCAACAAGGCTGAGTGTTGGGTCCTGCCCCTGGGGAGGAGGAACCCCATGGAGCAGGAGAAGGGAGGGGTGTCCTGCTCAGGGAAGGACCCGGGAGTGCTGGTGGACACCAAGTTGCCCATGAGCCAGCAGTGGGCCCTCATGGCCAAGGAGGCCAATGGTCTCCTGGGGTGCAGGAAGAAGTGTGGGCAGCAGGTTGAAGGAGGTTCTGCCCTTCTGCTCTGACCACCTCTGGAGTATTTGGTCCAGTTGTGGACCCCCAAGGTCAAGAGAGACAAGGAGCTACTGGAGAGAGTCCAGTGGAGGCTCTGGAGATGCTGGTGGGACTGGAGCATCTCTGGGGGGAGGGGAGGGTGAGAGCCCTGGGGCTGTTCAGCTGGAGAGGAGAAGCCTCAGAGGGGATCTGATCAGTGCTGGTGAAGATCTAAAGGGTGGAGGACATGGAGATGGCTCCAGACATGTCAAGTGGTTCCTGGTGGTGGGGCAGGAGGCCCAAACTGGAACCCAGGAGGTTCCACCTGAGCAGGAGGAGAAACTTCTCTCCTCAGTTTGTGGAGTCTCCTTCTCTGGAGAGCTTCCAAACCCACCTGGATGGGCTCCTGGGCACCCTGCCGAGGATGCAGGAGGGGTTGGATGGACCAGACTGACCTCCAGAGGTCCCTCCCAACCTTCCTCACGGTGAGATTTGACGACGATCTACTTCCACCCCAACCCTCCAACCCTTCCTCCTCCTCCTCCTCTTCCTTTCCAGGCGACAACCACCAACCTTCAGAAACATCAACCCCCCTTTTGAGCTGGAGCCCCCTTCTCCTCCAGCCCATCCCAAAGGAGAAACCCGGGCGGACTTCACCTGGAGTCACCTTCCAGAGCTCCGGGGACCTCGGGCAGCTCCAGCTGCAGGAGACCTGAGGGAGCCACCGGCGTGGGAGGCCGGGCGTGGAGCTGCTGCAAAGGAGTGATGGAGGGATGGTCCTTCTCCCCGAGAGAGTCACTATTTATTTTGTTGGTAGTAGTGTCAGGTGAATGTATCTCAGTTTGGAAAAAAAAATAACAAAAAAAAAACCCCCCAAGATCTTTCCCATTTTTATATTATTTATGCCTCAAAATTCCCAAATTTTCTTCCCGCCCGGGTCCGTGTGTCTCCAAAAAAACCCCAAAATTGTCATCCCAGGAAGAAGGACGATGGGAAATGGCTCCTGGGGTTGTTTTTTTTTTTTTTTATCACGCTGGGAGAACTTTGGAGGAGGCCACCAGGAGGATTTGGCGACGTGGGGGTGAGGCCCCACCACCGAGGAGCAGAACTTGGGGCTGGAGGGCTCGGAGGACCTCACGGGTTGTGGCGTCAAGGGCCTGGGAGAGGTGGGATCACGTGGATCTCATGAGGTTCACCAAAGCCAAGCGTCCTGCCCCTTGGGGTTGGGACAGGGTTGACGGTTTGAAATGAAAAGAGTTGGATGAAGAAGGAGATTTTGGAGGATGAGGGTGGTGAGGCCTTGGCCCGGGTTGCCCAGAGAGGTGGTCGATGGATCCGTGGTGGATCTCTCTGGAACCATCCCAGGTGAGGTTTGGAAGGGGGCTGTGAGCGACCTGCTCTGGTTGCAGATGGACCCTGGACTAGATGACCTCGGAAGGTCCCTCCCCACCCAAAGCAGGCCGTGATGCTGTGACTCTCTGGTAACACTTGTGTTTGCAGAAGCAAATCCCACCCATCACCCTTCCCACCTGGAGAAGACCACAGCCACCTCAACTGCGCTCAGAGCTTCTTGGCTTGAGGGGACTCTTGAAGGACCTCTTGAAATGACCCGAGTCACGGCGGAGCAGCTCCCACCAACCCTCACCAAGGGCTGTCAGAAACCCACAAGGCCCTCGAGGAGCCAAGGTCCTACAGGTGAGTCAGCTGCTTCACCAAAAAGGGACCAATTTCCCCCAAAATGGGACCGATGGGGCGAGAGGAACCAACCTCAGGTTGCCTCGGGGAGGAGGGGAGCTTGAGGTTGGACCTTGAGGAACATCCTTCCTCCAGATGGTTGCCCAGGGCAGTGGTGGAGTCCCCACCCCTGGAGGGCTTTCCAAGCCCTGGAGATGTGGTGGTGGTGACCTGGTTGGACTCGGTGATCTTCAAGATCTCCTCCAACCCAACCACTTGTGCCATGCCCATCTCCACCCGAGGAGGACACTTTTTGGGACCACCTTTGGTAGCCACAGCTCTCTGTGGACCACCGGAAGCGTTCGGGTGGCTCAGATGTCCCCTTTCAGGAGAAACATCTGATGGTTTTCCCACTTTTTCTTCTAGACTTTGGGGTCCTCCCGACCGGAGCCGCCGACTCGCGACGCTCCGGCCTCAAGCCGTGACCTTCAAGCGCCACCCACCTCAGGACCTCACTCCTCCTCCTCCACCTCTTCCCTGCGGGAGGTCCCCTGGATTTCGGTGGGTGAACGGTTGGGTCTCACCTCTGCCTGCTGGAATTCTCCCCAAAAACCCTCAGCAGAAACCACCTCCAGACCACCACTTCCACTTTTCTCCACCCACCTTCACCCCTCGGGTTGATGTTCTCCTCCCAGCGTCGAGAGAATATTTATTTGCACCTAAATCTTCCCGAATGACCCCAAAACTCAAGGCCCAGCTGGTTGTCTCCAGGAGCTTCTCAGCATGGAGAAGATCCTCCACCACCTTTTGAACCTCCCCAAAGAAGCCAACACCCCCCCCCTTGGTTGCCACCAGCGCTGGGTTTTGGCCCAGAGTTGGGCTGGAGGGATGTTCTTCCACTGTGGTTGGTGTCTCCAACCTCCTCCTGTTGGAGAAGGTGGAGGGGGGACAAAGATGGGAGGAATAAAGAGGAGAAGCTGGATGGGTCATGGTGGCGCCGGCGCGGTGGTGGCGACGTCAACCGTTGGGTCATCGGCGGTGGCCGGTGGTGGCTCTGCAAGGAGTGGGAGACGCCATAGTTGGTGACACCAGATGGATTCTGGGTCACCAGGGTGGGTGGGGTCACCTCACCCCATGGTGGGGTCGTGGGTGGA
>NW_008587549.1:0-44615 GCF_000691845.1 Merops nubicus
CTCGGTCCTTCACAACATTGGACCAAACTGAAGTAAAGTCTACCAAGGGATAGATAAAGTGGATGATGAACCTGTAGTATGGGTCATACTGGTGCACTCTTTGTTGCTTTGTCTACTTGTTAACATGGACACCATTTCTAAACATCTCAGTGATTGCCTGAAACATGGTTGCCATGAAGCAGAGACCTTACTGAATAATACATTCATGCAATAACATAAGCTTCTGTTTCAGCCAAAATAATACATTTATTGCAAGTAACCCTCTTGTTAAAGAACTTTGTTCGGTTTATAAAATAATGCTCAAAAATGTGGGAGAGTAGTCAGTGCAGTCCTGATTCAGTCCTTTTGTGTGTAAAAGCTGGAATTCACCACATTATATATATAGTTTTGCAGGACTCCTAACTTCATTCACTTCTCACGGTCTTTACTGACCACTTAATAAGAAGCTACCCAGTATGTTAGTTCAGCATCAGAAACATTTGAGAGCTTCCCTTGTTTACGGCATGTCGTTTAAGCTGTTCTGATGAGCTTTTCTACATACTGCTCACTGTAGCTTATGAATGCTTTGTAAACATTTCCAGAATCATTTTCATAGTCATTTGAGGGATGCATTGGTATTATTCATGTTCTGTGAATGGCAAACTAAGACTTGGGCATCTGTGATCTGATTTTTTTGAGTTTTGAGTGCTAACAAAACTTTCATTGACATCTTATATTCTTATGGAAAGAGGCAGTGGACAGCCATGCCTTTGCTGTGTTTTCCTTGTGACAGTTTTATTTACTACTTTTTTAATCATCTTCTCCCCAGACTAATGAGTAGTAGTCAAATAAGTCAAAACTATTGCATCTTATCACACTTGCTGGCCTTTTTATACACATTTTGCAATTTTACCATGTCTTTCAAATTTGGGCAGGGGGGCCTGCACACAGATAGCAGAGACAGATGCATCATAGCTGGTGTATTAAGGATTTCTGTTCTCTTCTTTTGTTCTCTT
This sequence comes from Merops nubicus, assembly GCF_000691845.1. Classification (NCBI taxonomy): domain Eukaryota; kingdom Metazoa; phylum Chordata; class Aves; order Coraciiformes; family Meropidae; genus Merops; species Merops nubicus. The sequence goes on from NW_008587549.1 coordinate 996, forward strand.
TTCTAACATTTATAATACTGGATTATACTGGATCTTTTTTGATCACAGTTTTAACAGGTTGATTCTGTAGTGCTCATTTGTCATCTATATCTGTCATCATATAGGTAAAGTTTGGATAGCTTTTTACATCCACACGTCACCTTAAGTTTATCTGTGGTGAATATTCACTATTTTGTGGTCCAGTTACTCAGACTTATTGAATCTTGTAATTTCTGTCACTGGGATCAATCTTAAATTCATAAATGACTTAATACAACTTCATTTTTCTCGTCTTAACTTTTATTATTTTCCATCTCTTTTTCCAATTATTTATCTATGCATTTATTTATCTTATCTTTTATTCTGTGCAAGACACATTTCTTTGTGCCTTGGTAAAGATTGCTCTTTAATGTTGTTTGAAAGTATCATTTCAGTTCAGTGATAGCACTGACGAGTCAGTGGGCATTTATTTTAGCCTGAGCTGGGATGCTCTGTTGCCTTCTCTAATTTGAGTTGAATAGGTTCTCCCTTGACTGTAACTGGTTCTTCCAGATCTACTTACCCTTTTGAATAAAGGCAGTTCCATGCAGATAGCTAAATTTAGGCATCTTACATTTGTTATTTAGGAACTTGTGATGTGGTAGACTATTCTTAATTAAGATAAAAGACTAGACAGTATTTATTTCATGCAGATCATCTAAGCATGTGTAGTTTCCAGTTTTTTAGAATTTAATCAGCATTATGTAGATTTTCACTTTTTCATGGATTTTCCTTTTAGAAGAACTAACTTGTCTAGTTAGAGGTATCATGTGAACTTGATTGTATATTTATATAAAATGGTGCTTGGAAGTCATGCAGCTTTTTGCTTTTTAAATGGAGTTGGAGCCTAGTTCCCACAAAAGTCTTAGCAGTCATGGATGAACTAAAATTTTAAAATGTTCCAGTTGAACTGAATTCCGTTATTTTGCTACTGATTAAAATAAATACTGAGTTTGAACTCAAATTAGAAAAATTTTCCTTGAATGTCGAATGCTTAATTTGTTTTCTTTCAGAATTCTGAAAAAGATAAATGAATTGGTACACCCTGTATTTAGGGGTGAAAAAGAAATATTAACTGACTTAACTGAGATACACGGACAATATTAACAGACCTTTGTCTGTCTAGGACTTGCATCTTTTTTGCCACATAGCGTGACTGAATAGCAAACCTCCTTCTGTCTGTTCCCATTTGAAACATTAACTAGCTTTTGAACTCTGCTAAGTTCATAAAGAAATATTTTGATTTATCCTTTCTTTTTAGGCAGATGAAGATAGGAAAAATATTGCTTTACATGTCTGTTTAACATACAAAGGACAGTTAAACAAATGAACAAGAACTATATTAATAAAAATCAATTAAATAACAGAAGAATCAAGAATAATAAGGTACTAGGTCAAATATCATCCAGATGTTTGCAGAAGTAGGACACTTTGTCAGAAACAGGTATCAGAAACTGACTTTATGAAACTTTACATGGGATTCATCTCACCTAACTTCACATTCCCGTAGTGTAGATATCTAGATCTGAGAATACCACCTAGACACTTATAGTCAATGGAAAGAAATAGACATTTATAAAGAAGGACTCATCTGAGCCTGAGACAGATGTGTAAACTGGTTTTGGTGGCTCAGAATGTAAAGCAGTTAATAGCTCTTTGAGCTAGATTATGACATGGTTGCCTATGTTATGTCTGGAATGATAATTGTCACCCCCTAAAGCACAGAGAACAGAATTACTTTGTTTTAAGGAGATTTTTTTTTTTAAGAATTACTCTTCATCTTGTAACTCATGAACATGAGTTTTGTTGCTGTTTTCTGATTTGATTTAAAAAATTGTTTAACCTGTTGCAAACTTTATCTACACAAAATATTCCACTTGTGTCATTGCTTTAAAATGAAATATATAGATTCAGATAATTTAGCTTTAGATCTTTACTTCTGTGTTAGAGCTATGTTTCATATCCAATTAAATATCAAAATGTAAAAATGTGCATAGATTCATAGTGGCATATAGGTAGGGTATATTAATTGAGCTAATTTGTGTCTGAAATACTAGGTTAATCGTATTTGTTATGCTTGTAATACTTGTAAATCAGAAACTAATTGCTTAATTGTAAATTACATATTGATTAAAGCTCACGTGTGATTTCAAAGGATGACTATATTTAGGTTTGCGTAGTCTACCCTTCTCCTGAGAAAATGTTAATTTCTTCTAGACTTTGGAATGGATGTTTCCAAGAGATGCTTGTGGCATGCTGATGTAGAACTGTAATGAGTGATGTTTATTTGTAAATGCATTACATATTCCTTCACTATTTTTCTCTCAGATATTTTCACATTTTTTTTACAAAATAGGAGCTAATGGAACTTCTAAATTCCTGTGTGTGAATTCAAAATAAATATAAGTCTTTTTAAATATCTACTTTTTAGAATGAGCTAGAAACTACAAAAATCACAGCTTTGAAAAAAGTATTTTTTTTCTTCCAGGTGTACTAGTAAGAAATTCTATATAGCTACTCTTTTTCTGTAAAAGAAAACTGAAATTACTATTAAGTACGAATACCTTTTCACACTTATGCTGGTGGATTACATTGAAAATAAGTTTGCTTTTCAAAGTATACATTCCAAATTAAATACCCGAAAATCTGAATGTTGTTGTGTTCTTTTTGCATTATGGTTACAGAAAATCCAAAGGTTTTCACAAATTTAATCCCCTCACAAAGCAATTATTTTGCATTGATGGGCAATTTCAGCCTTATTGAAGAACAGAAAAAAGAACACAAAAACCCCCTTGTTGATGGGAAGCTTTTTCTTAACAGCCAAGAATACAATATCAATGTTATTACCAAATAATATAAGTGCAACTATCAGTCCATGAAATGTATCATTACAAAAAGTAAATTCTGAGCCAAATTCAGCCTTCTCATTTAGGAACAAATTCCCTGACAGTACGTGATTTCTGATAATTAATACCATACTTAGAGCGAGTGACTGGACTTTTTTTTCAGATGATTGATTAGAAATTCCCTTTTTTTAATACTGCAATGTTCCTAATTAATAATTTATGTAATGATACAAGACTAACCAGGGAACTTAGGGAAAATCCATTACAATATTACCCAAATTGGACCTGCATGTCAGTAGTAGATACCAAATGGAGGCGTTGGGATTGTGGTGTCCCAGGGAGTGTGAAAGAAAACATGTTGTGATTATACTGGAATAAATAGGCTGTTGAGAACACAGTGCCATGGAAGGTAAATGCTTTAGAGGAACCAGTAAAATAAGAAACACAGACTGAAATATACTTTATCCTTTTTGTCTTTAAAATTAAAGGAAAAAAAAACTTGAAGTCATTGTTTATAGCTGTCTTAAGGTAACACTTTGTGTCTGAGTTTTAGCCACTTCAAGATTTTGTCTTCCAGTTTCAGAAACATTTGCAGTTACATTTTCAGTTTTATCACTAGAATATGGTGCAATTTCTGGTAGGACCTGTGTGACAGACAGATAGGGGATCAGAGACAAATGGAAGTGTGGCCTTCTTCTTAATGGAATGAAAAAACTGAAACTTGGTAATTTTTGTGGATAATGTCTAGATATTTATTGAGATGCTACTAAATCAGAATTCTGGGTCACTTCTTTAAAATGTTGCTGCCCAAATATATTTGGAAGTGTTAAATTTTTCTTAAAAGAAAATAATAACAAATAGTTTTAATTTGACAAATGGTGAGCCAGCCCAGTTGAACTTTGTAGGTTATATTTAACCATGTTAGTATTTCTACTTCAGTTGATTTCCTAAACATGATGCAGCATTTTTAAACAAACATTTATTATAGTACTTTAAAGTCATCCCTTTAGTTTGATTGTCAAGTATGCTTTTTTTTAACCTGAATTTCTTAAAAATTAAGCACTTTGTATTTATTTGTATCATTTCATTTTAGAGAATGATTGAAAGATTGGAAAAGGATTAGAAATGCACAGAAAGTAAATTAAAATTCTTTTAAGTAAAAACCCCTCATCAGATGTGTAAAAAACGTATTACCAATCTGTCACAAAAATTACTTGCTTGTAAAACTGGTACTTAACAATATTATGTATTGTTGGTTGTTTAGACTTGTGAATCTAAATTGATTCTGATATACTTCTTTCAGCATTTTGGAAAAAAGGTAGAGCTTCTCCAGTCTCACCCTGCTCAGCTTTTTTGCTCAGCTGTTTATGTGAACCAATTGAATTAGTAAGGTTCTGAATGGAATGAAATTAAATGGGGTAAATATTTTGCCCTTTCTGAAAGGTTCCTGATTTGAAAACCTCATCAGGACTTCAGTGAAATCTGGTTCTAATTTTATATTTGGTGATTTCCAACGGATTACTGCTTTGATTTTTTTTTCTTTATAACTTTACTGTTAGTACTCCTTTTGTTAAATTTATGTAAATGTCATATAGTGAGTCTGTACTTTAAAGTATGCTATTTTAAGTCAATTGAAATTTTAAATGACTCTTATTTAAATTTAAATTTGAGTTTAGTAAAATATATAATTCTTGCAGTTGTCAGTGTTAGATTGTTAATCACTGTGGACTTTATTCTTATTAGCAGGATAAATGTACACATATTTAGAGGTGGTTATAAATAAACATGGATTTTCCATTTGAGAGCCTTAGATTTTCAGTTCTGAGTGATTTGTGCAAACTTATAACAGTTCTTATTTAAAACCTTTTTGTTAATAAAAAAAAAGAGAGATTTGAAAAGCTAGAGCTCTTATAGAATTCTCTCTGCAAGCTCCAAGTTATACCACTGTACTTCCCAAAAATACAAATGCATGTTTTTAGAGAATTTCTGCCCCTCAACAGAACTTTGTGAGTTCAGTGCTGTGAACATTCACCCACCTCCCTCAACCCAACAACAGTAAAAGAATCGTTGGTACAGGGTTTCACTCCCTACTTTGGGGTTTGTGGCTTCACTAATGTTCTCCTCATTAGCCAAAAGTGAAACTCTTTTTTCCTGCTCTGGAAGCCCCCAGAACCCGTGCCCTGTTCTTGCAATATCATTTTCTTCCCAGATCTGGCAGAATGAAGATATCCTTCAGCTTTTGAGTTCTTCTTTAGTGAATCCTTGCTTAAAGCACTGGAGGAAAAAGTAGCACTGTAATTTTGTGCAGTGTAATACAGACATGAGGTAAAATGGGTAAAAGATGAAAAGACTTCGTAAAGATGTGGATTTTAAAAAGGATTTTAAAAAGGAATTTGAAGTACAGGTTTTGCTTGGCAGATAAGAAGAAGGAAGGCTTAGTCAGTGAGAATATGAGTGAGGAATGTGTTTATGCGCATTCATTTTAAAATCTGGCTGTCCTAATCAGCATCTTCCAAAAATCTACTAATTGACTGTTGGGTTGGGTTTTTTAATTTAATTTTGTTTTGTTTTTCCGCCGTTTATTTTTCTGAGGAGATTCCCAGGTAGTGAGAAGTAGGACTGAATCACCCACTTTCATCACAGTTGTATAATAGCACTCAGTAGAGTCTAAACCAGGATTCTGTGTGTGTAAGATCAGATTGTGGTATTTGGAACAAACATTCAGTATTTGAAAATCATTAGTACCAGCCTACTAAAACAACTGATCTCCAGCAGAAAACAGAAGAAACTTACTTTGGTTATTTCCTAACCAGTATGTTGGTATGACAAGCCAGCTGAAGTTATTCTTCATAACTATTGTTAGCTTTTCTTTTAGTGCCAGAGTCAGTACATGGCTATTCAGCAGCAAATTAACATGTCTGCAGGGAAATCTTCAGAGCAGTGCGCTGGCTTTGGCTAGCTGGAATTTGGTTGAGGTAGGAGAGAGCTGTGAGAATGCTTATGGAAAGGGAATAGAAAGTCAGGAAAAGAGAAGGAATTAGATTTTTTTAGAATATTTAAGAGGGAAGGATCTTAGAGTAACAGTAGTAAAAAGGAAGGGGAAGCAATACATCTTGCATGGGGAAATTTCAAGACACTGTTTCTGAAGAAACGTGAGTGTTTCTAGTTCTACTGCTCACAGACAAACGTGATCATTTAATCACAGAAAATATACTGCTTTCTGTATCTATCTCTGCTAGGATATTAATAAGTTAAATAACAAATATCTGAGAATAAATGTGTTCTCAGATAGAGCTGTCTTATTTATTTGCATGTTTATCCTTAGCATGTTCTGGTAAGAGACTCAGTCTTGTGTTTTCTTCAGGTTCTCTTCCTGTTTCTCAGTCCCTCCTTCTGAACACATTAAAACTAAGTTTTCCTTTCCATATTCGTAAAATGCCATCTTTGTAAAACGAGGTCTTTGTAAAATGTGGTTGCTTATGAAGTTGCAGTAAGTAGTATGTGTGTAAAAATCCTTCGTAACCTGTGTTGCCTTTCTGAGCCTCGGTAATGCAGCCAGCCAGCCAGCCTTAAGGGACAGCTTGGCTCTAATAAATGGAGCAGGCCAATCCTCTTACGGCTGCTGCTCCAAACTACTTTGCTGAAGAAAAAAACCTGCATTCTTAAGTGTAGAGGAACTAGTTATACAGTCTAGATTTTACTACTGTTGAACTTTCCAGTTGTGGATTGGCTCTCAGCACTGCCTCTTGTGGAAGAAATGAGAAGATGGGGTTATTAAGTAGCTATAACCTATTCCTTTTGTTTAAGTCACTGACTTCTTCCTGTCCTCTGAACTTCTGACATATGCCTGTAAAGGCCAAATTTTGCCGCCTTCTCTTGCCTTTTGCAGATTGGTGTATGACAAGTCTATTGAGCTAGTCCTAACTTACTTGGACTCATTGTGTAGTGTGGGTCTCAGAATCTCCTGAAAGTCTTTGTCTGTTCCTTGAGACTGTAACTTCCACTGGTAATGTGACATCTCTTTTAGAAAGCTAGCAAAGGTTTTTGGAAAGGTTTGGAAAGGTAGGTAATCTACCATATCTGTCAGTGGTTGCTGCTAATATATAATTTATTTTTGTTGTTTTGAAAAAAAAAAAAGAAATGTGACTTTTACATGAATTTGGCCAAGTAATGGTTTTCTACCACAGGATTCCAAAATGCTCTTTTTTTGTGCTAAATTAAACAGCTGTCTACTCTTAGGTACCTCTTCTCTTATAGGTACGTAGAGATAGTAAACAAGTTCTCTCTCAGCCCTTTGTTATATAAATTAACTGGATTATAGTTTCAATATTTCTGTTAGAGAGGCACATTTTAGCTGGGATGCTCAGATGAACAATACTGAAAAAGATGGGCTTGTCTGTTTGATTGATATTTCCCTTTGTATCAAGGCTGAGGTCATCTGAAAAAAAATTAATCTCTGATTTACAATGGACGTAATAAATTTGGGACAATAAAAGTTCTTCAGAGAACCTACATTGTCTGACAATTTTCCACTTACAGTTTTCAAGATCTGTGTATTTAAACAGTTTTAATCCATGTAATGTAGAGTATTGATTTTGTATGGTGCTTGAAAATGTCACGCAAGATTAAATCTTATAGCGATCTAAGTGTACTACGACAATACAAGTTAATGTTATTAGCCAAACTTGTTATAGCATAAAAAATGGTATCAAGTTTAGTTGACAAGACCTACAAGTGAATGAATTATGCTATAATTTCTTAATTATTCACTGCTCAACCTTTCCAGAATTTTTACTGGCTTGATGTCAGCCTGCCTGTAGTTCCTCAGGTTTGATCTTCATAAACATGAACACCACATTGAGTTTTTGCAGTTCTCTTGATCTTGTAGAGTATTCCAAGATTTGTTAAAAACCCACATTAATGTTTCAGTGAATTCCTTTTGCTTTAATTGCTCTCCAATGACTTTAATACATTTGGGGTATAAATTATCTCTCTGGATTTTAATAAAAAGCCCTCGTTTTTCCCAGATTGAGATTTGCTAAATGCTTCTTCTTTCTCAGTTACATTTTAAGAATTGGTTGTTGCTCTCTTAAGCCCCAGTGGTTGTGGATTTTTATGTACACCTTTTGGTTTTACTCTTATTCAGATGCCTTTCTGTGGTGGGTTGACCCAGGCTGGATGCCAGGTGCCTACGAAACGGCTCTGTCACTCCCCTTCCTCAGCTGGACAGGGGAAAGAAAATCTAATGACAGGCTCATGGGCCGAGACAAAGACAGGAAGCTCGTTCAGCAGTTGCCCTCACATGCAAAACAGACTCAACATGGGGAAATGAATTTATTACCAATCAGATCGGAGTAGGATAATGAGAAATAAACCCAAACCTTGAAAATACCTTCCTCCCACTCCTCTTCTCTTCCCAGCTTGAATTTACTCCCAAATTCTCTACCTTCTCCCTACCAGTGGTGCAGGGGGGTGGGAAATGGAGGTTGCAGTCCTTCCTACTTGGACAACTTCTTTATATTCCTCCCAGGCTACCTGTCCTTAATTCCACTCTCTGTAGACTCTCATGTGTGTCTAGGTGTGTCCAGGAGCTCCTTATTAATCCATGCAGGCCTCCTGAAATTCTCTTTTTTTGGGACTCATTACTCCTGCTCTTGGAGGAGGTAGTCCTTGAATATTGGTGAGCTTTCTTGGGCCACACTCCCTTACAGGGCTGTATCACACGGTACACTACCAAGAACATATCTGAAGAGGTCAAAGTCTGCTCTCCTGAAGTCCAGGACAGTGAGCTTGCTGTGTACTCTCCTTGTTCCCCTAAGGATCTTGAATCCCACCATTTAATGGTCACTGCAGCCAAGTCTGCACTTGAACTTCACATTATCCATCAGCCCCTCCTTGTTGGTGAGAACAAGGTCCAGCATATCACCTTTTCTCATTGGTTCCTCTACCACTTTTAGAAGGACAACGTCATCAATGCATTCCAGAAACCTCTTGGATTCCTAGTGCCTTGCTGTGCCATCTTCCAGCAGATACGAGGGTGGTTAAAATCCCCCATGAGGACCAGAGCTTGTAAAGGCGAAGCGATTCCTGTCTGTCTGTAGGGGGCCTCATCCACTCAGTGTTCCTGGTCAAGTGGCCTGTAGCAGACCCAAACCATGATATCACCTTGCCCTGCCTTCCCTTTAAGCCTGACCCAAAAGTCCTCAGTCAGCTCCTCATCCTTTCCCAGGCAAGCTCCATGGACACCAGCTGATCATTGATGTAGAGGGTGATGCCTCCTCCTCTTCTCCCTTGCCTGTCTTTCCTAAAGAGCTTGTATCCCTCTGTTCCCACACTCCAGCTGTAGGAGCCATCCCACCACATCTCAGTGATTCCAGTAACCTCACAGCCCGGGAGTTGCTCGCACGTCTGTAATTCCTCGTTTGTTCCCCATGCTCCGTGCATTTGCACAGCAGCATTTAAGCTGGGCCCCACTGAAGCTGGCCTATTGGCTGAATTACATGTTCTTGCACTTGAGGTGCTCTCTTCCTGGCCTGTGGTCCTTCTCCAGGCCCATGGCATCTGTTACTCACACTGGCCTTGAAGTGGGATGGATTGAGGATCCCCTTCCCCAGCAACCCTAGTTTAAAGCCCTCTTTACTAACTTGGCATGCCTGAGCCCAAAGATGCTCTCCTCCCTCTCTGAGAGATGGACCCCATCAACCCCAAGGCGACCAGGTTTCTCAAAGCAAGTCCTGTGGTCTGAGTAGCCAAAACCCTGGCTGTGATGCCACTCCCATAATCATTTATTGATTTTTCCCAATTTGATTTGCCCTTTCAAGCCCCTTCCCTTTGACCAGCAAGATTATGCATGGTAGTCGGGGTCGAACTGGGCTTCCTGAATTTAAGTGAAGCAGTGCCAGGAAAAAACGTGATTTAATGAAGTTTCTGTTGACAGTAACTCAGGTGCTGTTAGTAAACTTTCTAGTTTGGGAATGTAGTTATACTTTCAGTTGCTTGTTAAGTGCTATGAGCATTAATGGCCAAAAATGACAATCTCGTTCTCTACATTCATTTGGTAAGGACATGGATGCATCTCTAGTAGAAGGGATATCACTGTAAATGTTGACTTTTGAAGTGGTTTATTGCCAAACTCTGTAGTTGGGCTATGCTGTAGTTGTGCAAGAGGTGGAGCAAATTATGCTTGATTGTGTCATATGATGATTGTCCAGCAGTGAGAAAATCATCTGTGTTCCTGGTTTGGACTGTATGTATGGATGCTGTCCCACTCTTCTGGCCCGAGATGCCTTTTTTTCTCTATTATTTGGTAATAATTTTAGTAGGTTTTTTTTATTTGTCAAAAGCAATCCAGAATACTGAATACAATTTATTTAAAATCTGACAAATACAGAAGAGAGACCTCATTTCACTGAAGATAGTGTTATTTCTTCAAAGTAGCTGAATATTGTATTTTAAATGAAATATTCAGTATTTTTCAGCTTGGATTTGTGTGTTTTATTTATTAGGGGGGTTTTAAATTAAAGCGATTTAAAAATTGATGAAATAGTCTTCTAAGATATAATGCTGTCTGTATCATACCATTGAAAAGGCAAAAAAATTTCTTCATGTGTACCAATTTATCTGATGAACTTACAAGGATATTGCCTTACCTAACATGCTTACTACTAGTGACTGCTTGCATTCTAGATCTCGTATAATCATTTCCATAATTTTCCATTTGAGAGTAAGGCAAATAATACTCAGCAAGCACTTATTCTGAAAATGGTGAATTGAATTTATTTCATTATGTAGGAATATTCAGAGATACAAAATATTAGGGAAAAAACTACAAAAAGACAGTGCTGTTCTGAAACATACACCATCACAGAGCTTGCTTTTTGTTATCTTAGTATTTTAAAATGATGAAGGATATTGTGACATACTGCCTCTAAACGATACTCCAGAGTGCCTACAATATGTTTTAGATAAAGCAGCGTCCATTTTTAACTTTTCTGCCTAATTAGTTTGTATATATCAAAACGTTATCTTCAGACCAGGCAAATTAGAAGTATGCAATTGATTCCTGTTAGAATAGAAATGTTCATTCAAACATACTCAAGTTTTTAGTTCTAATACTAATGTACTATAAAAACATTCAAAACCAACCCTCTACGCTGAAGATGAGTCCTGAGAGCCATGGAATATTGAATTCTTTGGGGCTTGTTGGAAATTAAACCTCTGTAATTTTAATTGTGTAAACTTCTACATTAAAATTACTTCTGTGTTTCGAGAAGATGATTCTCTCTAGGTTTTCTTAATGACCATTTAAGATGATGAGGGTCTGACAGTACTTGTTATAGTTTTAGCTGTTGCAGTATAATTTTTGCAGGGTACAGGAAGCCCAACAAATTCAATAAGGATTTTGAAAAATGATTGTATTTTAGAAGTTCTGTTCTTGTACAGCATGTTTATAGCTATACAAAACCCTGCACATACATAACATTTTTGACTGCACTGTATATCTAGAGCCAACCTTTTTTTTTCCCATGAATATTTTCTGTCCTAGTAAGCTAAATGATTAGAAACTGATGATGATACTGTCATTCCTACTTCAGTATCTTCAGTAAGCACAAAGTATATGTTACTGATCAAAAAGATCCTTCATTAGTTTTAGAATTTCTAAATTATTCTTTTAGAAGTGGAAACATTGACAATGTAATAATTTCAAAACCTAATTGCTTTCACCTGTTAAAATAAGTAAAATGCACGGTGGTGGAAAGTATGTGCGCCTTAGAATGGAAAATAGTTGAACACATACCCTGAAGTATAGGACTTGCCTTTTTTTTTTTTTTTTTTTTTCTGTCTGAGAGAAGTGTCTGTTTTGTACTGCTACGTCTTCTCAAAAGTCTGCGTGGCTTTTGAAAGCCAACAACTCTGCAAGGTACAAGATTTGAGGCGAGCAGCCACTGCCGAGTAATGAGGCATGGGAGCAGCTGGTATTGGTTTATTTCAGAAGCTTTGTGTCTGATTCTATTAGCCTACCTACAGATGTAACTGCTCTTTCCACTGTGTGATCTAAACATAGAACAAATAATTCATAATTTAAAAATAGTTAAACGATCAGTTTTGCCTTTTTTTTTTTTTTTTTTGAAGTTTATTGTGTGATGCTAATCAACGGTGAAGAAAATTGTGAGTTGCTACTAAAACTAAAGCAATTCTCACTAAGCAAAAGGACAGGAACTTTTATAGAAAGAGAAGATGAATGTTTGTCACTGAACCCTACTGAATCTAAACAAAGAAAAAGATTACCTAATAGTCTTGCAATGCATTTGAAGTATAGTCTGCTATTTGTTTGGTGAGTTGAATGGAATATATGCCTTAAAATATTTCAGCACCAGTAGTAGTGTTTTCCAGTGGGTAGATCTTAACATTAGTAAATTACTGTATCTTTTCTTCCTAGTAAAGACTCATTATTATACCGTAAGACAAAAATAATTGAAGCTTTTTTTTACTTGTCTGTGATGCATTTTAGAGCTAATTTGTACTAATGATGAATTGCATTATAGGGGTTCGATGCCGGGTTCTTATTATTTATTTATTTTCTGACCAGTTTGTATTACTTGAGTAATGGCATTATCTTTAAAACTTAATTCACATTGTAATTGCAAAGATTCGGTGCCAGGGAGCCAAGTTATACAGATGATAAAAAAATATTCACAAAACTGATTTTGCCCTTTGCACAAAAGAAGTAATAGCACATGAAAGTTTAAAAAACTCTACTTTCCTTATGTCACAAAAAAAAAGTATATTTTACATGTGCCAGTTGCATAATCGTTCTCTTCACATTTTGGGGTTTTGTCTCCATGAATCTCCTCAAGGGAGACAATAGCTTGGACCTCACATTTTTTTAGATGTTAGCACAAAATAAAAGTGATGCTTTTCTTAATGCTGGATGCTTTTCTTAATGCTTAACATGGGTTCTTTTTAAAAAAAAAAAAAAATCCCTGTTCCCCTATTATGTTTCCCTATTATTTATCTTAAAATTGCTTTTAAACAAGGTCGAATTGATGATGCATCTGAATTCAGATGAATTGCATATACCAATTAATAAAATAGAGTATATGATACTTAAGAAATACACAGTTTAAAATACATATATTTGGAATATATATACATATTGCTTTCTAAGTTTTTTTCTTTTGTATGTTCAGTTTTTCATATATATGTTAACCTGACTAGTTTTAAGGTGGAAGTTTATAGAGGATAATATACAGCATAGTTGCCTATGATAACATGAGGTTTGAAGGTACAGATAATCCTTACTATCCTGTGTCCATAATACTTTGATTTTAGGTTAATAAACTGGTATTTTAAATTACTAATATGTGGAATTAGTAATATCCTTGCTTATTTTTGGTAAAAAGTAACAAAATGCCTTTTTTAACCTGATTAAGCAGGACAGTTGCCTTTACTATTATTTTAGTTTTCAAGTGGAATATAGTCAGCATGCAATACAACCTTCAATACACAGAAAATTAATAATTGTCAACAGTTTCTATTCAAGGAGTGGAACTGGGTCATTTCTGTAGAATTTTGTTCAGCTTACTGTACCCAACTAGCTCTTCCTAGAGCTTAAATCTCTCTGCACGATGTGTTGCTTGTGGTCTTAGTGGCCTTTAGTTTAAAGTCCTTAGCCCTAAGTCTGGTCATTCAGTGTTGATTGGTTCTGGCCTCATTCCACTGTGGGTGGTTTCAACAAATTCTCTCAGGCTTTATGACAAAAATTGTTCATAAAGTAATTGGGAGATTTCCTCAGAGCACTCTACATCAAAGCATGCTTAATTGTCGCGGCCATGCAAGAAGAAAAACAAGATGTGAAGTGCTCAGTTTAATTAGGCCACAACTTTATTAACTCAACTGGGAGCACTACCCGGCAATAAATGCAGGTCATTGTTCTTTCCCTGATCATTCTCGGGTTTGGAGGACTTGCTGTTCCCTTCCTTTGCCAGCCCCAGAGATGGGACCTCACGGTTCTCCCCTTGTTTGAGGACTAGGTTAGGGAATATTAGAGGGGTTTCTCCATTTGTAGAGCTGACATGTAGAGAATCACCTTTCCCATGACTGTCCACTATCTTTCTTTTAACTCCTTGTTTAAGACAAATATGCAGAAAAAAAAATGCAATTCAGACAAATTTGAACTAATACTATTTTGAAAAGGAAACAGAAACAGATGAAGTGTTATTTTAAGAGCATGAAGACAGGCACCAAAAATGCTCCTATGTGTCTGTGCTGTTTCCTGCAGCGTATCTTAAAAGCAATACTTTGCTGCTTTTCCTTTAAACACTCCTAAGCAATTTAAGTGATTTCATACATGGCAGATGTAGCTACACCTCCAGTGCAAGGCTGTGCATTGCAGTGTGTCAGCTGAGTTTCTTCAGGCATGGAGAAGAGGCAGCTGATGCTTCTGGGAAGAAAGCAGCTACTTTGCAACACTCGCCTGATAAAAAGGGCCTGTGTGAGACCTGAGGGTTCAGCTTCTCAGGTTGGCTCTTGCTATCATCAGTCTTTGCTACTTCCTTAAACAGAAAATAATTTGTATGTCTACAATTAGCAAAGTACTTTCATCAGGTAAAAGCAAATATCCGTTTTATCTTGCCTCTTCTCTTCTTAAAGAGAATATAAAACCCAAGTGCCAGTAGTTTCTGAAGAGATTCCTCAGCCATTTCAACAGACAAAGGATACCCTCTGAACTGGTAGAGCTGTGCTCCTTAGCATGCAAGGAACTTTCCACATTCTACTTTTAATAAACAATCCAAGTTCTATACTAAACATTTTCTATAAACCCACATTTTCTAATTAAAAGTTTGTTTTGTGGGATGAACTCCAGGTGGTATAATTAGCGAAATATATTTTAATGATAAATCTTCCTTGTCCTATTTTTTTTAATAACAAAAAATGTCCTATGCATTTGAAATGCTCCCTATGGGTTGTATATAAGAGCTTGGTTAATTAGCTAATCAAGTTATGCACCTTACCTTTTTAAATGTGTCCTGTTTCACAGGTGTGGTCTCAAATTTTATTTGGGATAGAGGAGATAAATAAAGCATGTGGTGCTCACCCTGGCCTGCACAGAACTGATTCTGGGCTGTCCTTTGAATGTCGGTTCCTTAATGGGCACATCAGTTGCAGCTCTCAGCCTCTGGTCAGACTGCCTACCTCCTGGCTAGCCCGTGTGCCTTACAGCAGGCCTTCCCAAAGCAGGGCAGCCTAGATGCTCTAGCATGACTAAAATATTGTTAACTCTCAGTGTGTCTCTCAAAAAAAAACCTTGCCATCTCCTAAGACTATCCATTCCTTCATTTGTGATTTATTTGGTTCTGTCATGTGGTTGAGTGGGGTTTTTTTTTGGTTTTTTTTTTGTTTTTTTCCCCCAAGTTGCAGTCACTATATGGATTTTATAGTACTGGTTTTCTGCTTTTCTCTTCATTTGCTTTATTTCTGCGCTGTAATTCCAGTTGTTTTGAGGTTTTTATTTTGATGTGTGTGAGCACCGACCAAACCCACAGGTGTTCCATGCCATTCCTTTTTATGTTACGTTTAAAAAGATCTTCAGCGTCTGTTCTAGGTGGTTGACTTACAGCATCATTCACCTATTCAGGAAAGACAAAATCATGTGTAGTCATTCTGTGACTATCATATATAACATTAACTTACATCCCTCTTTAGGTTTCCAGTTTTTGATTAATATCAAGAACTCTGCTTACGTTGGAAAGGCTCTGGGATTCTTTCGTACGTTGGGATTTTTCTTTTTTCTTCTTTTTCAGAATAAGGCATGGACACACAAACAAAATTTGCAGTTTAATTAATTAGGTCTAATTTACCATAGCAGTTAAAGGATTTTATTTGGGAGTCATTTACACTTCTATAGTCTTCATTACTACACCTGTATTATTAGTTTAACTGTTCCATTCTCAGGAGTTTTCTGCTGCTTTCTCACACCCTGTTCTTCCACACATTCAGCAAACTTCTTGGCATGTGTCCTCTCTACCATTTTTTAATTCTTCTGACTGAGTTAGTGTGTGTTTGAGTGATGACATGCAGTTAGATATTCCTCACTGTGTTATTGGTTTAGGATGATTTAATACACTTGCATTCCCATTGTGCATTGTCTACCTAAGGCATCAACATTTTTTACTGTCTGAAGAGAATAGCAAGCCCAAACTCATCTGAACAGCCATCACTAAAATGTTGACTACCAAAAAATTTTGGAAGAGACCTTTTATCTTCTAGACTTTTGTTATGGTTTGACCAGTGTAGCTGCTCAGCAGAACTACAGGAGCCTATTTTATTATAAGAGTCAAGAAGAGGAATGCTTCCAAAACCTCCTCATATTGTTACAAGGTGGTTTGTATTTCATTCGAGGAAGATAACCAGTAACCAAGCATTTGCATTCAGTCTGATATTCACCCAAGTTACTCCAAACATTGATAAGCGAGGGATTATTCTAGACCTTGTCAGCATAGTTCAGGTTCTGGAAATGCCCTCCAGAATGACAGGGAACAAAAGTTAATTGCTGCAAAGACACATCTGGGAGGAAGTCTTGTGTGGCCTCTGTTGGCGAGTGTAGTCACACGAAATAGATGTTAATTACGTGCCACTTTCTGCCTGCTCAGATTTCTTCTCCACCTCTTTCTTAGTGCTCAATATCATCCTCAAAGTCCCCCTTGCGGACATTATCTTTCTCTGAAACCCAAGAGCCCTGTGTCACTGACCAGTGTTACTGCCTTTCTATCTGTTTTTCCCATGGTCCTGTCCTATTAACTTTGTTCTCCTGAGATCCAAACCCATACATTTTAATCCAAGATTTCTAGCATCACTGTCATCTCCTAAAAAAGATAAAAAAATAAATTATAAAATCGGTTTGATCACCACCTTGAGCTTCTAGCTGCTTTTGAATTTTAGGAGGTAAGTAATCTCCAAGTATTCTGCAATATCTGTATAGCTTACAAGGTATTTGTGGCTACTGTTACTCAAATCCTTAACTGTTACTCAAATCCTCATTGGATTCAATGCAATTACAAAAGATAGTGTTTTGTATTTTATTTTGTGCTAATCTGCTGTGAGTAAGAGAAATGCATTGCTCTGTGTTGTGGAGCAGTACCTTTGTTTTTTCTTGAGGCTTTATTTCTCCTCCAGATATGCACTAGCCTTATTTTTTCTGACTGGAAAAAGAGCTTCTGTCCCTGTGAACACTGTTGACAAGAATGGAATTACGGCTATTCCTGTCATGTCTGGTATTCCCAATTTACACTCTGCATCACTGGTTTATGAAGAATTTTACCAGCTGCATTGGCAGGAAAAAAAAGAAAGAGGATGTACACAGCATATCTGTTTTCCAGAGTACCTGGAAAATGGCAGTGGGTTTGGAGATGCTGTCTTTAGGAATCTTTGTAATTATGAAAAATATCTGAATAGGTAAATGCTCCCTTTGCAGAGTATCTATGGAAGATAAAGACCCTCATAAACTTGTAAAGAAGTGGAAAGACTTTCTAAATTATTATCTAGAGAGTAAAGAAAAAAAAAAAGCTATTGCTAATTATGAAACCTCATGTGAGGCCAGAGTGTAGTGAGGAATATGAATGTACAGTCATCAGTGTGTAAGATGTGTTCTTACACATCTGTATTACTAGGAGTAAGTAGTAATCAGTCCATGGTAAATGTAGGAATGGGTCTTGTATTTTTAAATTTTGCATTGATGTACGGACTTAGAACCTATAACAGAACAAGTTCTGAAGTGCTGAGTGGAGACATTTGTGCTGAGAGATGTGAATGTATGTAAGGAAACATGAGGATTTGAGTGGTGT
This sequence comes from Merops nubicus, assembly GCF_000691845.1. Taxonomy (NCBI): domain Eukaryota; kingdom Metazoa; phylum Chordata; class Aves; order Coraciiformes; family Meropidae; genus Merops; species Merops nubicus. Next base: position 18,703 of record NW_008587549.1, read on the forward strand.
GGGCAAACCCTGTTTGGAGGTATACAAGGAATATTTTTAATGTCTGATACACTCTACCCAGAGTGTCACTATGTTGAGGGACTAATACATATTTCCAAATATATGCTTCCTATGCCATCAAGCTTCTTTTGGAGTCTCTTGCACTAGTCTCCCAAATATGCCATTTGCTCTTCTGTTTTCCTAAAGTTCACAGCAAGGAACCAATGTCCTCTTCACTTAGATTTCATCGGATTAGCCAAACGATCACAAAGCTCTTGAGGTCCCCACTCATGAATCACATTAGTGTTTGTTCCAAGGGGAAAAAAAGCCAACACAAGTAGTAGTTCCAACAGCAGCTCTGTACCAGTGGTAGCATAGCATTCCTCTTCCCCTCCTCCATTTTGTAGTATCAGTCCAACTGCTTATCCTGATCTGAATAAAGATGCTTTCCCTCTTAATTTCCGTTTTTATAATATTCTTTACTGATACTTGTAGAGTCATGGAAGGTAAGCAGAAGATGTTAGCTCATAGGTTTTCCTTAGAGTGAAAGTGGATGACTCCAACAGAGAGACCTTTCTCTTCTGCAGTCTTGCATCAATACTGGTGAGCCCCTTAGAGTCATCAAATGCTGCTTGCAGTAGCAAAGGAATACATTACCCACAATAGATAAGCTTTAGGAAAAAATGTGTTTGTGAAGAAACCTGTTACATAAACAGATCTCTGCCGCTGGGCTCTGCCAGGGTATAATTTTGTTCAAAATATACAACAGTATTGAAGATCTGATTGTCTTCAGTCTTTGCCACTTTTGGGTAAACCTTGCAAGGTGAAACTCAGATTCATTATTGGTTGCATTTCAGATATTCTTTGTAAGTTTTTCAATTTTAACAGAAGGTAGGAAGCTGAAAGCTCCTGTTTATAAGCCTTTAGTATCCGCTTAGCTTTCTAATTCTGGCAGCTGGATTTTAATATGATCATACAAATTTTGCTCTTCTAAGGTACAGAAAACAGTCTTATTTCTAAAAAAAAACCTATAAGAAGTAGAATCTGCATGAAATGTCTGACATCCGTGGCGCACAAATTTTATTTAGGTTGTTACATTAATAACACCTTTGTCTTCCTTTTCCGTTAAACTTGGAGCAACTGCAGATGGCTGAAGTTGTCATATTTGAAGGAAATGGCCCAGAAGATGTTGATTGGTATATGACAGGCAAAATATGATTGCACAGATCCTCTTTTACGAAACCAGACTAACAAAATGACAGACAAATCCAACTTGTGCTTTCTTAAATGTTCAATATGTTTATGTCTATAAAAAACAGGGACGTATATGTAAATAGAGAGAACAAGAGAAAGTACTACAGACTTGCACATGAGTAAACAGTGGGAATAACTCCATTGTGGTAGGTGTAACTGAGCTGGATAGTAAATTCTTGAAATCTAATTATATTAATTTTTAGTAAAAAGAAATCCAAGGGGGAGGTGTTACTTTTCTACAGTAAAAAAGGTTCATTTAACCAGCTGTAATTTATGTGTAACCTTGTCAGACATATATAGACAAGTTTTTTTTAATACTCAGTGCATACCAGTAAGACCAGGAAGGTGGGGACGGAGAGCAGAATGAAGCCCCCATAGTATAGAGCAGATCATCTTGAGTGCCATTGTGAGACACATACAGGACAACCAAGGGTTCAGGCCCAGTTAGCATGAGTTTATGAAAGGCAGGTCGTGCTTGACTAACCTGTTCTGCTATGTAAAGGTGAATCGCTTGGTGGATGAGGGACAGGCTGTGGGTGGTGTCTACCTGGACTTTAGTAAAGCTTTTGACACTGTTTCCTGTATCATCCTCCTGGAAAAACTGGCTGCTAATGGTGTGGACAGGCATACTCTTAATTGGGTGAAAAACTGGCTGGATGGCTGAGCCCAGTTAGTTGTGGTGAATGGAGTTATGTCCAGCTGATGACCAGTCACAAGTGATGTGACCCAGGTCTCAGTACTGGGGCCTGTTCTGTTTAATATCTTTATTGATGATCTGGATGAGGGGATCGAGGGCATCCTCAGTAAGTTTGCTGGCAGTACAGAGCTGGGCAGGAGCGTAGATACGCTTGGTGGTAGGAAGGCTCTACAGAGGGATCTGGACAGACTGGATCGATGGACCGAGTCCAGGGGTGTGAGGCTCAACAAAGCCAAGTGCCGGGTTCTTCACTTGGGTCACAGCAACCCCAGGCAACACTACAGGCTTGGGGAAGAGTGGCTGGAAAGCTGTTTGGCAGAAAAAGACTTTGGTGTGTTGATCAACAGCTGGCTGAACATGAGCCAGCAGGGTGCCCAGGTGGCCAAGAGGGCTGACAGCTTCCTGGCTTGTATCAGAAATATTGTGGCCAGAAGGACTAGGGAAGTGATTATGCCTCTGTAATCAGTACTAGTGAGGCCACACCTTGAATACTGTGTTCATTGTTGGACTCCTCACTGCAAGAAAGACACTGAGGTTCTGGACCATGTCCAGAAAAGGGCAATGGAGCTGGTGAAGTGCCTAGAGAGCAGGTCTTATTAGGAGCAGCTGAGGGAACTGGAGTTGTTTAGCCTGAAGAAAAGGAGGCTGTGGGGAGACTTTATCACCATCTACAACCATCTGAAAGGAAGTTGGAGAGAGGTGGATGCTGATCTCTTCTCCAAAGTAACAAGTGATAGGCCAAGAGGAAATGGTCTCAAGTTGTACCATGGGAGGTTTAGCTTGGATATTAGGGAAGAATTCTTCAATGAAAAGGTTGTAAAGCTTTGGAACAGGTTGCCCAGGAAAGTGGTGCAGTTGTCATCTCTGCAGGGATTTAGAAGACCTCTAGATGAGATGCTTAGGGAAATGGTTTAGTGGTAGACTTGACAGTGTTAGGATAATGGTTGGACTCGATGATCTTAAAGGTCTTTTACAACTGAAACGATTCTGTGATTCTAATTATTTTTAGCCATGCTATTCAGCTGACAAAACTGAAGTCATCTTGAATAAGGTTCAACTCTTAGACTGAGGCACCTGAATATATATATGCCCAGTCATAATTGTCTGTGCTTGCAGCAGGTGGCAAAGCTTCAATTTGTAAAAAATGGAGCTCACAATTCAATCAATAGAGTCAACTGGGTCTGAAGGATGATTTTGTTTGCCCTTAAGCAGGTGTCCAGGGTGGGATTTATTTGCCTAAACAAACATTTCTAGTGTCACTAGAAATGCCTTTAGATATCTGAGATGTCCACAGAGGTTTAGCAGATCTAGCACAGGACCAATAGGAGACATCTCTCCTCCTGGACTAGCTGCCAAAAATTTGGCCTGATATCCGAGATTATCTAAAGTAACAATGGATACCTACATTTAAGCAATTATTGAGAGCCCTTGTGAGTGGGCAGTTTCATTTCTTTCTAGGCTCCATTGACTCTGTACAGATTGTAGAAGAAAGCACACATTTTTCTTGGTTGATTATTAGAAAGAAAATGTATGTGTGAAGACCTAAATTTAAATGCTTTAATGTGACTCTAAATCTTACCTTTGTACTTATTTTCGAAAATAGGAAGTCTAAATAACATAGGAAGTTTTTTACCTGGTATATAGAAGTATTTTAAATCCAGATGAGTTATTGCCAAACTGTCAAAACATGCTAAGGCTGATTGTCCATGATGGAGGACTAAGGTTGATACATGTGACATACATCAGAATGATGCAACTCAGGTATTGAATTTTATTGTGGTCAAGTGAAGAAATGCTAAAGAACAAAGCATTGTTTGTTTTAAAAATCTAGTTATAATGGAAAGTGATGGGATCTCAAATTGAAGTTTTTTGGTAACTGTTGAGAAATACTAACTTTTAAAGACAATCCGTGAACTCTGATTACCTTTGGTAGGGTCAAATACCATTTTCTGATGAAGTTCTTTAAAAGCAACTTAAAAGAAGCCTCTGTATCACCTCATCTAGACTTTTTCCTAGATAAGTTTCTGACCTCTCTCTTTCATCTGAAGGAATTGAGGTAATCATGTGCATTCTTAATCTTGATGTCCAGCTTCAAACCATTGCCATATGCAGTAGCACAAAGCAATATTATTCATGCCTTTTCTTGATTTTGTAAGATTTTATTTGCCTCTTTCTATTACAGAAAATGTTGGTTGTAAGCAGTTTAAATATTTCATAAACTGTGCAGGAAGCAAATAAATAATGATGGGGAGAGTAACAGGAAACAGGACTACAGGTCCTAGTGTTGTTAACATAGCCACCATATTGGCCAGTCCATTTTAAGACAATGATTTACTTTAGTCTTTTAATGTACTTTCTATTTATAAGAATGATTTGGGGGTTGTGATATACATTATCCTGGAAGGGTGGTTTCTCACTTTTGTTAATGTAATTTCCAAAGAATGCAAGTTACACTACTCACAGTTTGCAAATGAAGAAACCTAACTTCATTTACCTGGGATTATATACTACCCACATCACTTCTCCTCTGTTTGGAAAGCACCTAGCACACTATGATTGCTTTCAAGTGTAAATAATTCTGTATGTAATCTTTGGATCTGATACTATGCAGGCATTGTTCCACAATCTGTAGGAGTTTTAATGCTATTTAGTGTATTTTGGTAGCCTTCCTTGCAAAAAAAAAATAAAAAAAAAATCACTAATACAGATACCACGTTCATTTGTAAAAAAGTTAATATCAGAAGCTTGTAAATTATTTAAAAAGAAGAAAACACTATCCTTCAATATGTGTTAGCAAAGACTATTTTTACCAATGTAATGGGTATTGATATGGTCAAAGAAGAGGAGATGTTTGCTTTAATTATCTGGATACCACAGTGTCCCTCAGGATGAACCAAGTGCCATTCATATTGCCTTCTCTGAGACAGAGAAGTACAGCTACAGGTTTATCTAGTTAGACCAATTCTGTGTTAGGTCTTTTTACAAATTTAAATAAGCTAGTAAATAATGTTTTAAATAAAGATACACAGATTTTAAGGCCAGAAGGAATAGAAACTTCAGGGTAAATGACAGGCATGGGAAGGAGGTGAAAGAGAGCTAGAAGTGAAAGTGGAAACGCAAAATAGCAAAGAATCACTTACTAATATGTTCTTCAGTACTAAGTCTTTTTTTTTTTTTTTCATAATAGGGAAGTGACTGGATAAAACAGGAGACTAAGGGAAAAGCAGAGTGAGAAAATTAGACAAACTGGGAGAATGAAATTAAAAGAATTGCGGGCGGTGTAAGAGAAAATTCATTCTAGGATCAACAAGCCATCAGATGCGTATAAACAAAACTAATATATAGAAGGAAAAACAGAGGTAATGAACTAAAATAGCAGACAGATGCAAGACTAACCTGAGATAGAATTTATTATTTGTGTACTATAGACTGCACACATTTCAGTGTGTCTGGTTTAGATCTGGGTAAATTTGATGGGCTCTACAGGATAGCCACCACTCTCATGACTTGGTTAAAATAGTTGGCAGTTCTTGGGCATGCAGATGGGTAAAGTGGTTTTGCAAATTACTTGTCAGAGTGACAGATAATCCCCTCAGTCTTAATTTCAGGGAATTTACTCTTGCATCATCAAAACACTTCTCAGCTTTCTTTTTTGACAATGAACATTGCTTCAGACTACATACATCAGACTTACCCAGCCTTTACTTCCATAAATCAATTCTGGGTATACTGGGACTTCCTTATTCAAGGCGTATCTACCCCTCCTCCCCTGTGCCTGAGTGGATGAGCAGTGCTTGCCCTGTGCATTACGTTCCACTCTGCTGGAAACACAGTGAGTTCTGAACACTGCCACAGGGAGAGGCAATCAGCAAGGCACGTGGTGTTGAGGGCTCAAGTTTTTATTAGTTCTCTGGGAAAAACAGGGTGCCAGGTAGACTTAGTCACTTGCTGGATCATGCTTTTGTATGTGAACACAAGGGGTGCATTTTAATTCCTAAATTCCTGTCATTTTGAGCTGAACAGCCCCAGATTTTCCAGCTCTGCCTTTATGCTAGAGGAGTAAGTTTTTGCTGGTGAAAAGCAATGACATGACTTATGATTCAAGATGAGGAGGAGAATTAGTTAAGAATAATAGATAAGGAAATATTTGCTGTAAGACATGCTTCAAAAAATAATTATAATAGATGTGCAAGTTAGGTAAAGGATAAAATTCCTTTAAATTATTCTGCAAGGTGTTTTTGATCAGACTATGAATTCTTTGGTGGTGGTGTCTCTTGCTGTGGTTCACAGAGTGCCTGTATCAGTGGGGCCTCTCAACTGATGCTTCCAGCCACTGGTAGTAAAAATACTAATGAGAATGAAGATAACAATGTCCTGTTGGTTCACATCCATATTTACTAGTAGAATGAATAAGCTTTTAACAGTGTATCTGATGTTATCATTTCATAGTTGTCAATGCCGCATTACAGATGTCTTTCTCGACGAAGCCTAACTAATCTTTGCTAGTTTTCCTAACAAGCAAGGGCAACTTTTTCTAGCTGCTCATTTCCTGAGTTCCTTGTAACTTTATATTTCTTAATTAAAGTTGTTGGTGACCAAAAAAGATTAAAACTCTCTAACTGAATGAAAAAAACCACACTTGCCTCCCAAATTCTGTTCTGAGATGGTATACCATTTTCAGTTTAATGAGACTGCTGAGTGCTATTTCATCTTTTTCATGCTCTGCTTAGGCCTTTAGCATTAAATATTCTTCAGTGTGGTCTGGAATGGACTGAGAAGACAGTCATACGCACCAATGCTTTTTTTCAGGTGCATGCCGATGGTATTCTGACTGGGAGAAATATCTCTAAGGAAGTTCATCACTGCTGAGTTTCACACAAATGGAAGATGCTTGGGTGTATTCACTTCAATTAACCTGGTGCAGGTGTGAATAAAAAAGTCATATCTGAGCTGCTATGTCCTTGTTATCTCTGATTGTGCTGCTGAGGCATGGGGAGACGTCACGCGCTGCTCTTTATGCTGCGGCACGCTCAGTTGTTGGCAGGGAGCTGTAGGAGAGCCTTCATCTGCTTCGGGCATACGCCTGAGACGGTGCCTTCTTCGATGCTCTAAGATTAGTGGCAAGTGCCAAGAGATTTGCCTGGCTTTTGTCACAGGAAGTGAACTATTCATTTTCTTGAAGACAGAAGTAACAGTTGAAGTGGAGAATAAAACATATCCTATATCATAGTGGTCGTCATGTTATTCACTTTATCTCGTTCCCATCTCCTTAATTTGCCTTGTCTTTTTATGGCAGCTTTCCTAGAGCAGAAGTCTTGTATGTTTTAGTCTATCTATGAACATATACATGGAGTTCTCATACATTGTTTTTCCACAGCTGCTACTGTACCTTGTTCAGTTGTTTAGATTGCTCCTAGATGGGTCATGTTTTCCTGCGTCTTGCCAGTTATAGCTGTGGCATATTAAAGCAACGCAGTGTTTCTTCTGAGGATGACACAGCACCCATTGCTTAGTACCATTATGTAACAGTATTTAGGTACAACAGCTTTATTTTGTAAAATAAAGTTTAAAGGTGATGGCACTTATCTAGATAGCACTTATCTAGGTCCCCTTGGAGTTGACTGTCTTAAAGTTACGCTGTAAAGTCAGTGACCAAAGAAAGCAAATGTCTCCACACTTCTTACTTTGGGGTTTTATTTGTTTGCATTCATGCCATGCTTACAGTATTTGGAATGTTTCAAAGCCATGAGAGTAATCTCATAGTCCCTCAGTGAGGCAGACAACCATTACCTGTATCTTGTGGGTTAGCATTTAAGTCTTTGAGATGAATGGGCTGGATGGGAGACATATGTGGTAACCATGACTCTTTATCATCTTTGAAAATCAAATCCAAAATCATTTTTCTGTCAGTGACCAAAACCACAGCTCTTGTGTCCCAAGCCAGTGTTTCATCCGGAGGCCAAGTATTAGCCCCTAAAGCTGTGTGTGGGGTGGTTCTGGGAGGGATGTTAAGGAACAGAGGCATGTTGCCCGAGACAGACCCAGATGGTGAGAGTTGCTTGCTATGTGTATACACCCAAGTGTATTTTTCTCCATTCCCCCCTTTTTGCTGACTCTGTCCCCCTCCCAGATTGCCAAAATGCTAACTGAAAATAGCTAACTAAATCTACAAGTATTGTGTGTACTAAAAATAAAATAAAAAAACCCCAAATGCTAGTCAATGAGCAGGTTGATTTTACAGCCAAGTCTTCCAAGCCAGTTGTATAGCCTAGAAGGATCCACTTTCAGGACTAGAAGTTTTGCAGTTAAAACTTGGCTGTCAGGAGAAGTATGCCTCCTTAATAAAGCGACTTTTCTCTCTCTTTTTTTTTCTTTTTTTCTTTTTATTTAAGGACAGAAAGAAAATTTGATGCAAGTGTGAAGAACAAATTGAATATATGTGAAATATATATTTTTATTGGTATGCTACGGCTGCTAGCATAGGAGAAAAATGGAGTAGAAGTCTTCTCTTTTATTCTTAATGATAATTGAAATCACCTTCAAACAAAATTAATGTAGGGTATAACATGTATTTAGAGGAAGTTCAGAAACCATGTTGCTTTTCTTTTCCTTCAACCATGATGAGTTTTTTCAAACGTCTTATTTTCCTTTACATGCTTTACAGAGTATTTGCAGAAATTATTAGCCAGGTAATACAGTATAATTAATTGTCTAAAATCTTTAAGGCTGCACTAAAATGGTAATACTCAAGTATTGTGTATTTCAAATGGAGAGAAAGAAAACTGCTGAACTTAGAAAAACAGGGTTCTTACAAACAAAAATTGTTACAAGAATTAAGTTCCATATCTGAATAATTTTATTCTGAAGTACAGTTTTACTTCAAGAGTATGAAAGGGATGACATTTTCCCTGACTAGAGAAGGAAAAAATGCACATTCTAAAACTGTTTCCCCCATCTTTTCTTATGCAGAGGTTTTATCTGCTGTTTAATGGGTAAACTTACTGTGAAGTATAGTTGCTTGTTTAACTTTACCCCTATTCAAGTCTTTGATTTTGGCAGGTTAGTTAATTCAAATAAAATTTGTGAAGTTAAGCACTTTCAAGAAAAGGCATAGGAGAACCTAATTTAACCTAGAGTGTCTCTTTTATTCTTCTGTTATTCATTTGAAGTGCCCTATCAGCTTGAACTGACCAACTTCAGTCATTTTTACCCTTTTATTTTTTTCTCTAATGTAAACTGAAATTCCCTGCTGTTCGTGGTATTTTAGTGTTTAGCATCATTTAATGAGCAGGTATCATTAAACTTAAAAGGTCCTTTTCTGTATATCTCTGATTAGTTAGTGAAAGAACCAAAGAATTCCTCTAATTTATCTTTGCTTCCTTGTTATATTTTGATGTTGGCCCATTTTACGTTTCAGTGCCTTTTTATGAAATATGAAATTATAATTTTGGTGTGAAAGTAGGACAGAAAGTGGAAAAAAAATCTTCAGCACTGCTAAGATGTTTAAGCTAGCATATCTTGTTTACCAATGAACCAAAAGAATATTGTTAATTTTTAAACTTTTACCCATTTGTGTGTGTCTATGTGAGCACGTGTGTGTGTCAGCACATATAAATATATATAAAATATATACATATTCTAATGTAAGTATTCATTCTGTGCTTTGCAAATATACTTATTAACCCCTGCCAGTAACCTTTGCAGCTGAGTACACATGCATTCAGCACAAAATTCTTCCTTTCTTGTACCTCCAAAAATCCTCTTGAACTCAGTATTGAATTTTAATTTTTAGCAAATATAAGATCAAGATCCAATTAGTTGATGATACAAACTCTATGGAATGGAAAACCAAAAATGTTAGCAGTTTTGAGGGCATTGCACATGTTTGTATATTTAGGTTTTGCTATTTAAAAATAATAATAAAACCTGATTATTTGTTTTATAACACTCATTTGTTCTGAATTTTACACTTTAAATCTTTCTTGAGAAGAACAGTCTGATTTCAGTTATGAGTCTCACAACTGAAGAGTCATGTGTTCTTTTGAACAAGGATTTTCTGGATCAGGACCATTGTTTATTCTATCATTTTATTCTTTTAAGATCTTAAAGGTCTAAATGATTTAATCAATACTAAAATGAATCACTTCCGTTACTGAAATGTTTGCCTAAGGTAATTCATCATTTTATACAGATATTGCCATGTTTTAAATAGTGACAGTTATGGTAATTGATTAATGCAATCCAATACACCATTCCAATATCCATTTCCCATTTTTGATGTGCTAAAAAATATTCCAGCATTTTGATTTTCTTCTTATTTTCTTTTGTGAAATAAAATCTGGGAGATAGAAACACTGCGTGAAGAAAAAATAATGAGGGTTGAATGGAAGTAAAGGTCAGATATTATGTAGAAAGTTGCAGATGGCACTGTATGTCATTAACATTACTAACATCTAAAAAGATATAACAGTGCTGCCTACTGGTAAGATGTAGTGGTATAGAAAGCATTAAAGTCAGTGTAGTGAAATGGTGTGTGTGCCATAGCCTTCACTGCAGTGTCCTGTAGTTTTTTACACCCTGGTAAGTATTGACAAGATCCATGGTTTTGCAGTAGGGTTAGTTAGCAGCACATCCCGACATGTGTCACTTGCATGGGAACTGGATGTGCAAAATAAAACATGTAAATATTTTTCATGGATACTTGTAAAATTCTGTTCTAACGGAATTGTAAGCCTTCTGAAATTTTTGTAGTCAAATTGTCTGTAGGTATAAAATTGTTTTTATTAATAATGTTGCCCTGCTTAGAAATAAGATGCCACATGAAAATCTCTTATTTCATGTTAATTGTAAAGACTTACCTTGCAAAATGCAAAAATGACAGCCATTTTAATAGTGGTAAATAAGAATACATAATAGATGGAAAGCTTCTTATCCAAGAATATAAAATCATTTTATAAAAAGCTCAGTAGTTTTACTTTCTAAGATGGAGAAACTGAGACAGTGGATTACTAAGATTAAAATTCTAAACTTCATTGTCTAAAGTTAAGCTCTTAACTTCATAGTTATGTGTTATTTTCAGGAGTAAGGAACTATTCTTAAATTCACAGTTATGTGTTATTTTCAGGGGTAAGGAACTATTTTAACCCTTTCAGAATTAGAGCCTTTTGTTGAGATGCCTAAAGGAATTATGAGCTTGCCTCTAGGTATGCAGTTTCAAAACAGGGATTGACATCATCAGTACAGTAAAACTGGAGTTTAAGTCTGGTGCACAAAACTCTGATCTTCCATCTCCAGTACAGTACTTCATCTACAGATGTTATTAACTACAAATGCAGACCAATTATTTACTCATATTGATAAAAGGAGCTCCCTAACGATTTATTTTTAAATAAAAAACGTATACAATTATTCTAGAGTTTATAAATGGAAGCTTTTTGAGACAGTAGTGCTATCTGAAGGTACTCCCAAAAGCCAAAGTCAGAGGTCAGAGAAACAATCTGGTATCCCTATGGTAAGCTGCTTTACCCCAGCTATGAGGAGCTGGAAATCCTGAAGAGTTCTGGCCATTCATATGCATAGCTCCTTCTTCCCCCGATGTGGGGCCTCTCTCTTGTGTTGAAATATCTTCCCTGGGAGTCACAGACTATAAGCCAGGGCTGCCTGCAGGAGCTGGTACCAGTCATAGAGATGATTCAGGAAGCTAATGATACTTGTAGCTAATTATCTCGTGCCACCTTGTCCTTGATTATCTTCGGGAAAAAGGAAGAGAAGCTACAACAAGGAACTAATTCTGGTATCTTCTGCAGGGCTTCCACTTGAAGCATCTGTTGAGATAATAGGTTGAAAAGGACTAGTTCAGGAAAGCTGCTCGTTCTACTCTTAAAAGAAACTGGTTATTGCTCATTATTACGGCAGTTTATTTAAAACATGTAAATCAAAGCGGTATATGGCTGATAATGAAGCACAACCTTTTAGAGTGCTGCAGGAACACAGGTATTTTTGTAAGCTCGTAACAACCAATGAAATCTGAATGTGTAATTTTCAGAATGGGATGCTTGATCAAATACCAGTAACATTTAGGAGGCAATTTTTACAATAAATGGTGGTCAGCACGGTATTAACGGCGTACACAGTACCAGTCCTGGTTCACTTGCACATGGTTTGTGCCTCATACCTGACTAGCAAAGATACTGTTGTATTCTATATGATTACATGTCATATCTCAAATGCAGTTTTACCTGTAAATATCTATGTTATCACTCAGAGGCAATAATGCTTTTAAAACTAAGGTCACCTATGCAAAGAAAATAAACAGCACTCCCTCCCCAAACTTTTGATTTTCACTGAGAGCAGAAGGGGTGTTTCTTTTTCACTCGCTTCAATCACTTCTCCACCTTTCTGCTCTCAGTGACATTCAAGCCCTAACGGATAACATCGGATAAATACAGTCAATAAAAATTTAGGATCACATTTATGTTTGATTAGCCTGCTTTTTATTTCTTCTAATTTCATCTGTCTGCCAGATCTGAGCAATTGAGCCCCATGACAAAAAGAATTCAGTACATCATAACATATTGACTGAGAAACCATTAATAAGTACAGTATAACATCATTATCCCTGTATCCTAAGCAGGCATGATACAAAAACTGCATTTGCATTGTTGTAGCCATTTTTGCGTTGTTCTTGCAGGATGAATACAGCAAGTAGTATGTCATTGTAGATTATGTAACAGAATGTCTAAAACTGTAATGCAGCCATGGAAAAATGCAGTTTAACATGATGTGCTGTAGCATAATGCAGGGCAATTAGATAAATTATGGTTAAAAATAGATGAAAAATCCATTCCAATGTATGCTTAGCTCACAGAGGGATATTCTTTTCCCTCATGTCTTAAAACCCAGAGTGGAAGGTCCAAAAAACTGTCAGTCTCATTTGTTTTCCATCATGAGTACTGAGAGAATGTAAGCTTGACTCAAAAAACTTTAAAAACTTATTTTTAGCATATGCTGTGTTCAAGGAGGTTCAAGAAAGAGTTTCTATCTGCTTTTCCTGTATAAGAAATAACAAAAAAGAGATATACAAAACTGTAAAAGAAAGCGAGCCTGAAACCATTTTATTTTAATCTCTTTATCCTCAACTCAGTGCTATTTTCTTAGATTATTATCTTTTGCAGTTGTATACTTAATTGGTTGGGGTTTTGTGGGTGTGAATCTTGCTTATATCTTCCAATGCAAGACAAATCCCATGATCTACCAGCTGGATAGTCATCAATTTGTGTGAAGTTCTGTGGCCATAGCAGGATAACCAATCAAGGAGGTACACTGAAGAATCATGTAATGGTCAAGCCATATCAGGCTTGAGAAAAATGGCTTATATTATATTATCAGAAATGAATGACTTGATTTAATGGGAAATTGTTTGCAGAAATGAAAGATACTAAAGAGCATCCTTCTGAGGAGGTGGAGGAGCACCTGGGTAGCTTAGAACTCAAGGATTGCTTAGGAATATTGGAAAATGATAAGGAAGGAAATGAGGGCAAGCATTTTTTATTTTGCTGAGAGCTGTATGTTGGGTTGATCCTTGGTTTCACTGGTGTACCACTGCAACTGGAAATTCAGGCTGTGTCTATACTGTTAAATAAGATGTATCCAGGATCATTCCCAGGTTCTGAGTTGCACTGCACAGAACAGCTGATGCCTATGGTGTAAATTCTTTGAGCTTCCAAAGCAATTTGTGGCAAGATCCACCTGCTTATTTGGAATGGTTTCTGAAATGTTCTCACTTGTGAACTGTGCTTGCAAATTGTCCAGGAGATTGCTAGCTGGCACACGTGAAAAGGATTTCAAGAGCAATTTTAACAATTTAAAATGCAGGTGATCATATTCTAGTGCTCAGGAGTGTTTCTGGGCAGCATCTGATTTACTAGTGTAGATCAAGCTGCCAAGTCCCTGTAAGTGGCAGCAAATGGTGACTTTGGGATTATGAATGGATCCTTACTAGTGCCAGAGGAGCTGAAAAATTAGGTAGAGTTAGGCCTGATAAGCATTCAGATGAGGGACATCAGCCTGGGCTTTCAGCTTTTACTGTACTTAATCAAACTTCAAAACCAAAGAATTTCTGTTGCCAAAATAATGTCGCTTTCTTATAAAATATGTCAGATGTCCTCTTTTGCTACTTTGCAGATATGGGTAGCACAGAAATCTCTACATACCTGTTTTTATCATCCCAGTTCCTGTGGTGAAATGGAGTAGTCAGAAAAGGCATGGCCCGTAAAGAACAGGGTTTGGGTACACACTACCTCTTGTACGAGAGCAGTGCTTACTCCCTACAGATCCAAATCCAGACATCTTCCATAAAATTTAGTTTTCTTCCTTGTTCTTTCTAATTTTCGGATTCATTCATATTTTGTCTGAAAGGGACTGCAGTTACCAAGAAAATTATTCCTTTTTAGCTGCTGTTTACTCTGCCTTTCTCCGTTTTATTGCTCCATGTTGAGCTGTGCCTTTTCCTGTCACATACTGAGGTTTAGTTACATTCTTTTTGGCTTTGCTCTCCTTTCAGGAAGTTTGAGTTTGTACCATTTTATTCCCCTGTGCCTCATCTTCCATACTTCGTTTTTTTTTATTTTGTCCTGGATTTGGCATTGCATTTATTACTTGGTAAGAGATAACCATGAGCTATGCCCTTGAAATTGTGTTTGATGTTCCTCTTCCATCTCACCAGGGATCTGGTGTGGATATACCACTTGTGAGGCACCTGAGGTGTTGAGAACCATGCAGTGCATCTTTTCTAATCTCTCCTGGAGGTGTTCCATTTTTCATGAGTAATTAAGAGCAGGAACTTCAAGACAAGTGGGCTGTATTTGTAATGAAAATTCTTAAATGTTACAGTGGCATAGGTGGGATGTTTCTTATGATCTCCTTTATATTTAAAAAACAAACTTGATTTAAAAATCAAACTGGGTTTCACCCCAGTGCAGAGCAATAACATATTATTGCAGAAAGTCTATGGAATTGCAAAAGAACTCCTTTTCAGTCTGTAATGTGCAATATATCTTTCCTCTATGAATTAATGAGAAAGTGAAGAATCACGGTGACATGTACACCAATATGTCGAAGTTTTAAGTGAACAGTTTTTGATGTACCAGTTACAGGTAGGGATGTATGTTGAATGTCCTCAGTTCAGCATTGTGAGAAACTTCATGGGCATATTTGTAGTGAAGGTGGTGGGAATACTTGGAAAGTTTTAGTTGTGAACATGCTTTGAATAACTTGCTGAATCAGATCATAAGAGATACTCCATGAACCACCAGAAGCTATGTAGTTATATATTCAGTAGCATTTTTATTTATCATTACAAACATGGGTGGCATTTTGCAGGACTGCAGAGCATTTACTGTAGGGCTTGCAGTGTTGTCACCACTTTTCACTCCTCTCCTTGGTGCACGTTTGAAGAAGAGTACCCAAGCTGCTGTGTTTCATGCTCGATGCACTGTTCTCCTTGGCTGCTAGGTGTAATCCCTGCGAGCCGTGCAGCTCTGAAGGGCCCTGCGTGCAAATTTGTGAATCACTACCTGCCTCCAGTGTGGGGGGCTATCACAGTGGTGCCTCTCACCATACACAGTAGCAGAACTTCAGGCATTGAAGTGACGTCGTTTCATCCAGGGCTTTGGATTACTTTCATAGACTTAGAGGGTCTGTAATTGCCGTTTTGCAACTTGTCTGTGGGAACTGAGACTGTCTTTCAAAGATGCTTTCAGTGTGTTTGTGTTACACAATGGGAAGTGATGTAGCACATATTCATTCTACCTGAGCCAGTACTGATCCACGCAAGAACTTCTACATAGCACAGCTGTATGTCCATGCAGAGACGCTCATTTTGGTGTTAATGCTGAAAAGCCCTGCTGAGTTTCTGACCTCCATTTTGCAGCTAGCTTGAATGCTGATGGTTTGTGTTCTATTTAACTGCGGAGTGTAGTCCCGCCTTCAGACTTCAAGTGAGACACGCTGGATCCTGAGGAGCCTCAGTATTTGAAAAACTTGTCATTTCTTCTGTCAAATAAATATAATTATTTTCTTGATAGAATTACAGATCTCTGAGTAAAATGAGGGAAAAAAAATAGAACAGCAATTTTGTTAGAACGTTTGGTAAAGTATTTCATGAAGGCTAACCCCAAAATAAAGTAGAATCTGAAGCTGGTTTGAAGGACTGTAAATGACAATGTGGTAAGGTACCAACTGGTGGATCCTAGATCCTTCTGGCATCTCTGCTCTTATTTAATTAATTATCCAGAATACTACTAAACAAAATGTTAGTGAAGTAAGATGCTAATTGGTTACAGTTGTCAACACGAACAGCACTAAAAGAGTAGGAGAAGCTTTCAGCACATGATAACTATCTGTACAGGGATGAGGAAATCAAGATTCTGTCACCATTAAATTAATCTTGGAAAGTGTATATGTAATCTCATTTGCCATATCTTTTTATATTTTAAACATTGAGGTTAAAATGTATCTGAGTACTCATAAAGACCACAGTAGAGGAAGAAGTCACACAACCAGAAAATTAGAATATTTTTTCCTCAAAGTAAGGTAATGCACTCAAGAGAGGGTAAATTGAAATGCAGGAACCCAGACAAAAGAGACATTGGGGTGAAGAAATGACAGTGAGGCACATTGCACTAGGTCTTAGGCCACCTTGTTTTTATTCCTGTCTCTGCTGCTGGCTTGCTACATGACCTTGATCC
The DNA here is from genome assembly GCF_000691845.1 of Merops nubicus. Lineage (NCBI taxonomy): Eukaryota > Metazoa > Chordata > Aves > Coraciiformes > Meropidae > Merops > Merops nubicus. Next base: position 35,380 of record NW_008587549.1, read on the forward strand.
AATCAGTTCCTTATTTTATGCCTCAGTTTTTTCATCTGTTAAAAAATGGGGATAATGATACTGACCTGCTGATGAAAAATGCTTTACAAAATGTGGGTGCTATTATAAGCAGGGTATCAGATCACCAGGTCAGTAGCTAATGGTTCATGAATTTGTAACTGTAATGTAAAACTATGTAATTTGTAACTATGATTTACTATAGGTAAAATATTCCATTTAAGTCTGAGCCTTGGTTAACCAAAACAAACATGCAAGTTTTCAGTGAAAATAGTTTCTTTGTTTGTTTGGTTTGGTTTGGTTTGTTGTTTGTTTGTTTTTGTGATTTTTTTTTTTTTATGATGATGGTTCAAGGACTTAACATATATGTATAGCTTGACCATTAGCTACATTTTTAGATTAGGTACATTTTTTTAAACCATGCCTAAAGCCATTTGGAAGAGATGTTCCAATGCATTCTGGTAGATACTGCATAAGAGTGAGAATTAGTTACCAGAGCAGTGTTATCTAAGTTGATGCAAAGCTACCCACGTTATCTGTGAATGATTTGTTCTGTGTGTCCTGCTGCACCCCCATGCAGGCACAAAACCAACCCATGCAGTTCTAGGATGGCACTACTACACAAAGTTTGTCTTGGCTAATATACGGGACACAACTTGCTACGTGGGTGCCTGAGAAGTGATTTGAGGATGTGGATGAAACTCGGCAGGTCCCTACTTTGTCAGAGGTGCTGTGCTCACTGAGGGAGTGTGAGAGCTGTTCTGTGCATGAACAGGGAGCTGCTGCAAATGCTTCTATGCATCCTCAACAGCCCGAAATGGCTCAGGTAATCCCTACAGTACTCAAGGATATCCATTGCCCAGGATTGATAATGCATAAAATCATGGGTTTTAGTAAAATACTCTCAAACTCTCCCCACACTTCATGTCCCAGCTCCCTGAGCACCTCGATGATCTTCTGCTGGTCTCATCGCATAGGATGTTGGTGCCTTATACAGAAGCCTACAGCACAGTGCTCCAGATGCAGAGCTACAAGTGCCAAAGAGAGAACAGACCAGTTCCTTTGAGCCGGTGCTTGCACTTTTGGTAATACACTATGCAGCCAGGCTTCTTTGCTGGAAAGGTACATGCAGGATCACTGACAGGACTTGTCAGAGCTTATTCTGAAAAGATTATTTCTATCCTGTGACTCCTCACCTGTAGTGTGGGGTTCTCACAGCCCAGTTGCAGTACTTTGCACTTTTGGTGAGGTTCTGCATGAGGTTCTTCATCGCCTTACTCCTCTGGCCTGTTGAGCTCCCTCTGAATAGCAGCCCAATAGTGCTTCCACATGCCTCCACTCCCCCCAGTTTGGGACTGCTCCATTCTGCTGCACAGGGTGTTGACGAAGATTGTGAGCAGTATTTGTCCCAGTACTGATCCCTGGGAAGCATGACTAGTATCTGGCTGCCAGTTGGTTTTCATACAGCTCATCTCAACAAACAGAAAAAAGATGTGCTGAAGAAAGAGTGTCCCAGCTGCTGCTGAGCAGAGCGGAGCTGCTGTACTGAATCCGTGATGCTCTTTTCTGGCCCCACAGTGAGAGAGCTCTTCTGCATACCAGGGCTGATAGATCTCGCTACACTCTGGTACGGTCTTACCTCTAAGAGGCTGCAGTACAAAAACAGGGCAATTATCTGAAAGTGTTACCATGCATAGATCACAAAGATATAAAAATAGGAAAAGATTGTAATATGACATGTAAACAGTTGAAATCAGGGAAAATTTTGGCTGAATGTCAATTAGAAATTATTTATGAGAAACATGTGACTACACAAGTGTCTCCTACAAGAAATAGCTGAGTTCTGTCTAATCACAGTCTTAAATTTTCTCTCGCTCATTGAGAAAGATACGGGCTGAATCTTCAGATATGTTTTGCAATATTGTTGTATGTTTGGTATTTCTGATGTGTGTGGCTACTAAAGAAGTTCTTTGCTCTACTGTCACATTCTGTTCTTCTGGGCTTGACACCTGAACTGCCAGCCAGAATAAACTGGGGCTGAAATACAGTAAAACATAGGATCGGAGGAGAAGTACTAAACACAGATATGTATTTCACTTCAAAATTATTTTGTAGCTTTGTTTATGAAATGCATTTTCTCTCTTTTCTGTTCTTATCACTCTGTAATGTGAATAGTTTTTCCCCAGATTGCGTGTGGTCTGTTTTCCCCTAATATGAAAAGGGAAAAAAAGCTATTTGGCTGAAAAAGGAGGTTTCTTTTTAATGAGTAGACTTGAAACATGGAAGAAATCCACATTTCTGGCCTTATCCCGTATGAAATCCCATTAGATAGTGGCTGCACTGCAACTTAGAGCTGATTTAGCTCCTGAGTGTGAAGATCTGATGATACTTGGGATAGCAGTCTCTGTGAGTTTAATACTTCATACACTCCAGATGTTCTGTACCACTAAATCAGCGTAAGTCTGGTGCAGTAGGATAATCTGCTTTACAAGTTATAGTTAAAAGTTAAATCTTTTACGTACATGTCCCTGCTGTTCTGTCTTGATGGCACTCTTTTCTCCTAACGCTCTCCCCAGGTACTGGCTCTCGTAGTTAGTTATAATTATTTATTTAAGTTGCCATCCAGCTAACACAAAATTAGCTAAACCCATTTCGAAGCAAAGTATCTGGCACTCCTTTTGCTGCTGTGGAGTGCACCTGTTTATACTAGGCCAGAATTTCCCCCAAATGTCTCATTTAAAGAACAACATCAATGATAATTTCAACTACACTGCCAAATCCTGTCAAAACATTTTTGTTTCTGCACATCATCATTATTCGTTTATGACTGTGTGGCCGTGGGAAAAGCATTTCTTAGTTAATTACAGACACGGGGCCTGCAGAGGGAGCTCAAACCTTTGTTTATGTAGGCCTTACTAAAATAGCAATTTTTTTCTACAGACAGTGGAGTAACTTGTTATTTAAACATATCAGAAATTTGTTCTTCAATTTATAACTTTTTTTGTATGTGGAACGTAGCTATTTTGGAGATAGATGTGAGAGTAAAAGCCTTTGCAAAGTGACTGGGCAGAGTGAGGATTTCTGGGACTTGGTAGGTGGCACTGTTTGAAATCTCCAGAGCTGTAAGGTCCAGACCTGTGAGTCTTCCTTTTCAGTCCTCATTCTGGACGGAAAATAGCTTCAGGAGGTCACTGCTCTGTCAGGTCAGAGTCAAAATAGTGCAGAAAGACCAAATCAAAATCCATGAGTTGGAGCTTAGATCAGGAATGTGGAGCTGGAGGCCAGGAGTAGATGATGTGAGGAGGCTATTGCAGACCTTCATCACGGAAGGACAGAGAGTGCCTTATTTTGGGTGGGAGCAGGTGCCTTCTGGTTTAGTGATATCTTCAAGAAACATTTGATTTGCTTTGCTGACTCTGATAACATTTCATCATGCATGTTATGAGAGGAGGAAGGTACATAAATGCCATTGGAAGGAAGCAGTAACATTGCAACCTACCGTTTGAAAAAGAGAAAAATTAAACCCCAAACAATCAAACATTTGCAAACCTAGCAACCAGAGATAAAGTGATGGTGATGTTGAGAAGGACAGCACTGCAGCCCTTAATCCTTACCTTGTCAGATGTGTGCAAGGGCTGGTGTTTGACAAGACCATGTCCCTGTGCTGCCCTGGGGATCTCCAGTTGCAGAAGGCCCCTGCCTCACAGTTAGGAAGTGTGTTGAACTTCTGATGCTTTTTCTTGCAGCTGAAAATGAGAAGGAACTCTGTTGTTTTCCATCCCGTCAGACATTTTGGCTTTGCAAGAGACAGCAGCGTGTATGTAGCCAGAGTCTGGGAACCTGCCAAACTTGGCTGCTGTGAAGGCAAGAAATACCTGCGAGTTTGGTCTATTTCGAGAGTCCTTTAATAATTAAGGACGGAGGAATCATTTTAATGGCACCATTGGGGATTTTTGGTAAAAATAGGTTTTCCCTACGATTGCCTCTTTTGCCCATTGGCAGTGGGCTCTGTCACAGCTTGAAACAAAGATTGATGCTGGTAGCTGGGCACAAACTGGAAAGGTCTGATAGAGGCAAGAGATGTCTTGTTTTTTGGTCTTCCTGGTGAAATTGTAGATATTACCAGAATCAATGAGGCTGATGGTGTATTGGTTTGTACTAAAAAACTAAACTGTGTTTCACCAGTTATTCCAGCCTCTGTCGTATCTTTCGTATATGAGAGAGGATTCTTGAATTCTGTCTTCGGTTCTGGATGGTGCAGAATATCTGCTGGGTATTCACTAAAAGGTGGATGGTATCTTCTGATATGGCTTTTTTTTTTTTTCCAAGTGCTATTCATGACTTTTTGAATTTGCTGGGATAAATCTTCGAAGTCTCAAGTCTTTCAGTTTCCTACTTGGAGAAAAGGTGTTGGTATACTAACTTTTTTTTTGTGTGTGTGAATTAAGTATTGGTGATAAATGATTACAAATAACCAACAACAGTCAACTAATCAGTGGGTTGTAAACTCACTTTTCTTCTTTGTTGTATCTCTAGATCTACAGTTGTCTTGTTCTCCTCTTGGTAAACACACACCAATCTTTAGTATTGAGGGGGGAATCTAAAGCAGAGATGTAGACACCCCCCTCCCTTCAACCTGTTCTAGTTTGCTTTATTGCAAAACCTCTCAGAGTTTCATGAACACCCTGGATTGAGAACATATTTATAGTTTATTGCAAACAGAGGCTTTAAGGAATATATTTACCCACTTCTCTGTTTTTAATCTAGTATCCTTGGTCACATGCTAGAAGTAAAAACTGTTATTAACCAGTTGGTTCCTGATTGTGTGTTGTACTGTGATGGCAACTTACTGTTGCATGTCACAAAACATGATTTTAGATTCACATTGGTGGAGAGGTTTGTATCCACAACAGGTAATGACAGAATGGTCAAGCAGTTAACCATTCTTATTGGCTCAGTTTTTAAAATAATAATAATAAATTGATGTAGAGTAAATATTAAATTTCTAGCAAGTTTTTAAATTTTTCCCCGAAGATGTTTGCCGCATAGTTTGTTGACCTTCTCAGGGAGAAAAAGAGGTAAGTGTTGACATAGTGTTAACAATTAAGGATTTAGGGATTTGAGTGGAACCAACCATAATCATCACCGGAAACCACAGACTTTTTTTAGTCATTCATGAAGCAAAAGATGTTTTGAGTAAAAGTCATGTGCATGAACTTCACGTGTGATGTGCATCAGCCACGTAGTTTATTCTCTGTTCCCTGCTGGGGCCCCTGATCACCCTCAATGTATTTGTATCCGTATTTTATCAGTATCCACCCAGGCTTTCTCCTCAAGCTTTCACCCAAAAGAAGCAGAGCTCAACAGCAGATGGGATTGTTTGCCCTTGGATCCACTCCAGCCAGACTGACTCCCTTTACCCAGGACAATCCTTCAAGACAAGTCTTGTGCCCTTGCTTGCCCTCGTGTGTCCTGTGCCATGCTGAGGGGGACACAACTCACACCATTGTCATCATACTGTAAGACCCCACGCTGCTGATCTGTGCCCCAATCCTCTCAATATTTAGGGCACTTTGAAATGGAAAGTGAATGAAAAATAATGATTGTGCTCTGTATCTCGTGGTCACCTAGGGTGCAAAGAAGTTACAGGATGAGTTGTATAAATTGTGAAGGTGGCATCTCACCCATGGAGAGGGTCCCAGCCCTGAGCAGTGCATACGTGCATCAGTCTTCACTGGCGCTGTTGGTTAAGGTTCACTTCTCTGTGGTGTCTTCACAAGCATTGCAGGCATAGGTCCCACGGTCACTACACTTTGCCAGGTGTGTTCCTACATGGCCCCAGTGGGATGGCAGCAGCAGTGAAACTGTCTTCAGTACAGACTGAACTTGGGTTTTCACTGCCAGGCTGTAATAAGCCCTTGAAAAGTGAAAACACACCTACGATTTTCCATGGGTTTGTGCACTGTTTCATGTCTGCAAACAGTAGCACTGTTGACGGAAAATGGGGAAATAGGAAAATTGGAGACCAAATGATCAATCCTTCCTCTTCCCAGTGCGTTCTTATAATTGCTACCAATGTTAATTGCTGTTAATGGAGTAAGCTGGCAACAAAAAAAGTTTGCTAAACAAGCTTAACTTTAAAGACTGGAAATTTGGAGGGCCTGCATTAAAGTTGGTCATTACATCTTCTTTAATGTTATCATCCTTTTTACGTTCTCATTATTAAAGTGCAGTTTGATTAGAAACAGTAAAGTTCTGATATCTAACTATTTAATCCTAGTATTGTAAATGTAGGGAGTAGCGTTTGTATACCAGGAAATAAGTGACAAAGTTTTACTTTGGAATTTTTTTAGGATTAAACATGGTAATATGTATTCTGTCATCACATGCACATGTATTTACATGTAATGTAAATACACACAATTTAAACCTAGTAGTTATTCAGTAAACCCCTTTTTGTGCCTCTCTCCAGTTCTTACTTACTCAAGTAGTTTGTCTGCAGTCCCACGTGTGTAAAGGTTTTGCAGGGTTAAGCCTATGATTTCTAGTCACCAGTACTTAAATCATTGAGGGGATTCCCTAAATATTGCCCGTGCATCTTGGCATTGGTATTACTTCATGGTGATGTGTTCACGTGTCTTCCTCTTAGTTCCTTCTAGCACTCAGGACTGCTATTAAATCGGTTCTTTGGCTTATCAGTGCAAGGCTTGCTTATAGATCATGCGGTACTAGAGATAGCATCCAACTGTTGCAAGAGCTGACAGTTGTCCAGAGGATTACAGCTGTGATCATATCAAGTTTGGGGGGGATCCTGACCTGTTATATGTTCTTTTGCATAATTATTTCTGGAGGCAAAAGGGCAAGAAGGGTGCAGAATTAGAGCAACGCATTTGACGGGAACTTGTCATCTGAAAAACAGTTTGCATTGTCTGTCATCTTTTGTTTGGTAGAAAACAGGCAGTGACATAATATCTGTCACTGCCAGCGGGTTTTTCTCTGCACCCTGGAGTGAAAAATCCCATGCAGTAGCAGCCTGAGGTCTAAGCTACCTGTGTGACTCTGCAGGACCCGGCTGTTGTATCAGTCTGTGTTAGCATACAGGGGCCCACCTGCCCCAACTATGGAGGGAAGGAGATACAGGGAGACTTAAAAAAAAAAAAAAAAAAAAAGAAAAATGCTAATGACAGCTTTGATCCTGGGAGAGGAAATCAGGAAATGTCTTCAGAGCTTGCTGTTGGGCCAGAATGAAACCAGTGCCGAAAGGAGAACGGTAAATTCAAACCACACCAAGTGCACCTCTGGGTTGTTAGTAGGTAGATGGGCCGAATGCTGGTGGCAACCAGTGGAAGTTTGGAATTGGACACCTTGTTTCTTGTGAAAAGATGACAAGTGAAAGAGAAAGTACGTATTTCCCTGATCCTTGAAAATGTTACTTTTTAGTTACAGAGTTAGTACCCAGTGTTGTGGCATCTATGGAAAATTTATGCCTTAGAATTAATTCTAATCTGCGTAACAGAGTAAGTGCATTGACTGTTTTATTTAAGAGTTTGGAGTGTGTATTAGGAGATGGTGATGGCGAGGATGATGATGATGATAGTACTAAGGATTAAAAGGTTTTTGACAAATGCAGTGGTATCATAGCCACTGGGAGCATGTCCTCCCACACTTCCATGATCTTTTTTTTTTTCTTTCCTGTGCTGCACATGATTTTGAAATTGTTGTTTGCTAGTTTATTTCCGACTCAGGCTTTGGTCAGTATTTTGTTGCCTTTCTAAATGCCTGGTATAAAATATTTAGGACTGAACTCAAGGTTAATGTAATTTTAACCAGCCAAACTTGTCGTACCTCTGATTCAGCTTTGTGGAAGAGGCACCTATCGCTTGATAGCTGTGTGAAACTGTTGCCTACAGAGATGGGCTCTTGACACTGTCTGCCAGCCTCAGGCTGTCCGCTTTGTGTCTGCTTTAATTGAAAATTAATAGTTAGGGGGTTGCTATGGAAATGATACCATTGCTTGCAGACAGCAAACCCAGCTTTTTGCAAAGAGACACTAGTGGTATTGTTTGTCCTTGTTGACCTCAGAAGTTCAAAAGCCTGGAGGAGGAAAGGAGATGCAAATATTTTACTTAAAAAAATTAATTTGCATATTTATAACATTATTTTTGAATGTCAGAGGCATCAAGGTTTTTTTATTAACAAACTTTTGCGGATAAAATGAGAGTGTAGGTTTTTAAATGTTATGTTAATTGTTATTACACCACTTTGCAGGTTGATAAGGCAGTATTGCTGAAGAGCATATTATGTTATCGTTTTAGTGAAGGTAAACAGATTGGTGTGAAAATGTTATTTGACTGATGTGATAATGGAAACTATCATTTATTTCCTCTGGAGTACCTAAAGTCATTTGTATCATTGTATACATTATTCACAGTTTCTTTGAAATGTGAAAGCTCCGTAAAACTGTGGGCAGTTGGGAAAAACAAAAAAAAAATTAAAAGTAGATTGGAAAATCTTTTTCTCGAAAGGGAGGAGGGAGGTCACAAACAAACTGCTTTGAATACTCGAGCCGAACAAATAGAGTAGAATTTAAACTCTTTTTCTCTTCTTTCTTTTCGAGTGTTGTTAGTGCCTAAATCATAGTTGTACATAGAAGACGTCATGTGATTGTGGGCTTTTTCGTGCTTTGTTCATTGCTGTAATAAGGCGTGTGTTCCTATCGGCGTGTGTACAGCCACCCCCACACCCACCCACGGAGGGAGTGGGATCGATTTTTTTTTTTTTTTTCCTGAAGAGAGGGCTTTCTGGTCCTGTGTTTCACAGTGCAAAAATACTATCAACACGCTATTTAACGAGTAAATTCGCTAATAGAAAGTGAAGAAAAACAGCTAACCGGCAGAATATTAAACTGTTCTCTGTCACAGTGCGAAAGAATAAGTGCTTTCAGTTCATTTCGGAGGAGGTGGAGAAACAGTGTAGCCTCAGGGGTTGAAGGTGAAATGTGAAATTTGCTGTAATTACTTACCCAAAATGTCTGTATTAAAGGCTATTAGAAGCAGTTATTTTAAGTACTTCTTTATACATCTTCTCCTCCTCTGCTTAGTATTTAAACGTGCTACAGAAGTCGCGGCAGATGTTATCCATCCGGAGGCGGTTCGGCGGGATCCTGCCGGGCAGCGGCGGGAGCGGCGCCTGGTCCGGCTCGCCCCGGAGCGCATTGTTCGGTCGCGCCGGGCTCTGCC
>NW_008587550.1:0-3642 GCF_000691845.1 Merops nubicus
ACAGAAGTCCACTGTTAACCTCCACTCTCCATTCTCCTTGCGCACAGGCCATAGAGGGCTGTTGAAGGGTGAGTGGGTCTTGCTAATGACCTCCTGTTTCTCCAACTGCTGGATCAGTTTATTTAGGGGCTGCAGGGCCTCTCTGTTGGTCCTGTATTGCCTGCGATGCACCACACTGAGGGCAACTGGCACCTTTTTATCAGGCATCTTGTGCTTGCCAACCACGTGCGACTCATCTGACAAGCCAGGCAAGGCAGACAGCTGATCTTTCTCATCAGTCTCTACAGCTGCTACCCCAAATGCCCATTTGTATCCCTTGGGGTCTTTGAAGTATCCCTCCCGTAGGAAGTCAATTCCAAGGATGCATGGTGCATTAGGACCAGTCACTACTTTAAATGTCTCCCACTTATTCCCAGTTAAGCTTATCTCAGCCTGCAGCATTGTCAAATCCTGGGATACCCCAGTGACCCCAGATATAGTCCCAGTCTCTGATCCCTTGTAGCTTGAGGGTATCAGGGTGCATTGGGCGCCTGTGTCTACTAAAGCTCGGTACTTGCAGCTTCCCAAGCTGCCAGGCCACTTTACATAGACATCCCAATATACTCTGTTATCATCCCTGTCCTCTGCCTGGCTGGAGGAAGGGCACCCCTAATTTTGGGGATGGCTGCTGCACCCGTCACAGGGTCCAGTGTTGTTAGCAGCTCCATCTCCTGGGTGAGACAGGCCACTCTGTTAAACTGGGGCATCCCTTCTCCTGGATGTGTTACCCCCGCAGTTACCATTTTTCAACTCCTGCACACGGCTCCACAGTGCAGAGGTGGGCTGACGGTGCCATCTCTTAATGTCCTCACCATGGTCACAGAGCGTGTGCCAAAAGGTCTCCACGTAATGTCCCACACTGGACCTGAAATGATCTTTTTGGGGGGTTAGGAGTGTGCCTCCTCCTGATAGATGACACCTGGGTCCAGTCAGAGGGGAAATAGGAAGATGAGGTGTTATTCCCCTTCTTACTCTCAGACATGAAGGCTTTAACTTCCTTCACGTCTTTTTGTAAGGCCTCTATAGCTGACATCATGTTTTTTCTTGAGATATTGTCATCATATTGTCCCAGCTGATTTGAAAATTCGTGGACGGTTGAGGGGTTATTACCAAATCCCTCCAGGATCTTTGCTCCCAATGCTGAGGTGTAGTTGCTGGGGGCCCCTTGGGTGAGTTTTTTTAGGAAACTCATTCTCATAGATATGTGAGAATGTGAGGCATGAACTGTGCATGTGTAGCAAGTAATAGGTGCTTTTGTTAACCAATGAGCCTAGTAGTAGTTTTGCTATTGCCTGCTAGAGCCCAAAAGATTGTACTGAGCAGAAGTATATCTGAGATTTCTGTCTCAAAGTCCAGGCTAAGGGGCTTGCACCAAGACGTTCATGTCTGTCTCAGATAATGACTTGCACTGAGATGGTCTAAAACTTAAAACTACTAGATATTGGGAAGGAGCACCGGAGAAAAGAGCCCTGAACCCCATAGGTTAACAAGCCTGTTCACATGCCTAAGCTGAGCTACAGATTGGATAATAGTTATTGTCCATGCTCTGTCCACACACTCTGTCAGCCTTTACATAACTCATAGAATTGTTGCAGTTACCCTCATCAGTGTTTAACATTCTTGTCCGGGCGAACCGCCAACGGAGCCCCTTATTTTCTTCTTGGTTTGCTTCCCTCCTAATTCAAGGTCGTTTCACGGACTTTCTTAGGCCTACGAGAACCTTGGTGCCTGCACTGATTGTCCATGCTCAGCAAAACATATCACCCCGCTCTGCAAGTCACAATTCCATGACTAGATTTATTAAAGCAACAGATATAATAGATTCAGAATTGCCATTGATAAATGCACTAACTGCAAAAGGATAGTTGAGCACAAGTTTTTTACTCCTGGGTACATGTGACACAGAGATGCAAGTCTATACACTAGCACTAATGTATATTAGTAATGCTAGGAAAGATGCCATATATTGGTGAACAATTATTACCAAGATGTCCCTGTTTTGAGTGGAGGAAGAGGAGTACAGCCCATTGACCATCTCTGCTAGACTTTTCAGTCTTGTCCCCCACATCCCCCCCAAATGTACTCCCTTTATGATTTTTTACATCCTAATTCCATCTGTCCCTACCTCCCAGTTGACATTTAGTATGAATTGGGTGGAGATTCGAATAGCATAGTCATATATGACTAGCATGTACTCCTTTAGGCTCATTGACATACTTAGGGGCATGAATTTTAATATTAATTTTGCTGCTAATCAGGCAAAGGTCTTCACTTGGACACTCTGGTCTTCAAGATTTATGTGAGACTTATTTGGTCTGTTGGTTTAGACAAAACAGGACCATCTTATCTTCACAAGACTCCCTCCTTCAGCCATTTGGCAGGCCATCTCAGCACATCTCCACCTCCAGAGACAGCACAAGAGTCTCCTATTTATAAACATCTTAACCTTTCTCATGAAGCACACTAAATTATCCTGTTTTCTGCCTCACAGCAAGCTAGGTCATAATCCCACACCACCCCAACCAGAAAGGGGGATTGGGAAAAGGAGACGAGACCCACAGTTTGAAATGGAAATGGATTTAATGAAAGAGCTGATAGAATGGAAAGGAGCATGAGGAATGTGTCTTCACAATAAGGGATGATAAGGGGACAATTTGTAGAGTGGAGAGGTACAATCACCAGTGCCCCAAGGTGATAGGATGGTCACTTTAAATATAAAAGAAAAAACAAGAAGGTAGGAAGAACCTGAGAAATTGATTGAGAACTAAACAAAACCAGCTACCTACCTCAAGAAGTTTGGATAGCCTAAAACTTTTGAACTTTAGGAACCAGTAGGCATGCTTAATAGACTTATACATTGTAACTTCTCCTCCCAGGGGAGGCATAAAATGAAATTAATGAGACATACAATGCCTGATGTGAAGAGGGGTACTTCTTAAGAGGGATATGTCATAGGCAGATCGGGAAGTCTGTACTCTCCTAATACCTCAGCCAATGGGGAAAGGAGAAGGGACATATGCGGTTGGGAAATTAGGATAAAAAGGGGGATGCATCCCACAGCAAAACTGAGAGACTCCACTGGGATATGCCCGTGGACTCTCCCTTTATTTGAATAAAGTATATTTTTTTACAGGACTCCTCTGTCTCGTTTGTGAACATCAAACTCTGATAACGGCATTTTCTGCACACTTGCAACCCAAACATTCTATGATTCTATGAAACACATCATATTGGGGAGTCATCACATGCTGAGACCATCACTAAAGCTTTACCTATAAAGGAGCTTCGATATATGTGAAAGGACTTTAGCCATCGTGAAGGTGAGCCACTTACCACCTGGCTGCTCAAATGCTCGGATAATGGGGCCAAGGGCATCTACCTGGATGGTAAGGAAGCCATGCAGAATCTGTATGTTGTGTGTAACTAACCTGTGCTATTCGTGAATCCGACGGCTTCTGTTGAATGCAACTGGACCTACAGCAAGAGGCTGTTGGTACATCTGGTGTTGGACCTATAGTCATGGCTCTCATTGGAACCTATTAAGACACAAGTTCAGGCATCCCTAGCCCCTCTAATATCTGAGGACCAGCTAGAAAGCAAGGG
>NW_008587551.1:0-16228 GCF_000691845.1 Merops nubicus
AATATTCCTCTTCTGACTGACTCTTAGGTACCTGGAGCTGTGTGCGCTCTGGTGCACTGTTCTGATGACACACACAGGTAATAGGGACACAGATTTTCACATGGCCCTTGGAGAACTTTTACCTATCCTATGAGTCTCCCATTCAGCCCTCATTTAAGGCAAAGCCAATATAAGTTAAACTTCCCTGTTTTGCACAGGAGCCAGAAACCGCTGCCTGAGGCCAGCAACAGAGAGGTGCCAGGTGCTGACAGTAATTTGAGATTGTGGAAATCTGCAAGCCTAAGGAGCTCTTGGTCCTCATACAAGGAAAATTAGGAAGATGATACTTCTCAGGCTGTGTATCCATGAATTGGAGCCTTCAGCAACTCTGCTACTGCACGAGTTGCAATGGTGTCTTGAGCATCAGTACGCTTTCTTCATCTACCTAATTGAGTAAAAAGTTAAGTATATGCCTTTAGTACAAGTGTGTCTTGTCATAGTAAGACAGTAACATGTAGGTTATTTTAGAAGACCTGTTTAGAATTTTCTGCAGAGCATCTGCTAATTTCAGATCTGAGTATTTTCTTTTCAGGTATGTACCTTCCATTTCCTCCTCCACATGATAAATAAAGATGATCTGCATTCTGCAGGCCTTCATCTAGACTGGTTTGGATCAATTATGACTAAGTCTTAACTCTGTTTCTAGAGGAATCTTTGAGTAAAACAGTCTATATATTTAGTGAGTAAACGGTTTTATAAATGCTTTAATTAGCATATGTGTGTTTATTTTTCATGAGCAAGATGCTGTTGGGAGCTCGTAAGGGATGTTTAATGTTTTTTCTAAACACAGAAATTGTATATGAAAAATATGCATTTATTTGGTTTCTTTGTAGCTGACCTGCCTATGCACAGTGCTTCTTACTGGAAAGATATATGGATGACTGTTCATGATGCTCTTTTAATTCTTGATTTGTCTTTTAGTATATGTTGAGTGTTCTATTGTAGGGTACAGAGCTAGGTAATGTGTTCAGTGTTGTGGGTATAATAAAGAAGGATCCTGTAAAGCTTTTGCTTTCTAATTATATTCCATCTTTGCCCACAATAAGCCCATACATCTCTTCCTTATCCTGAAAGACACCTTAAACACTAGAAAGTGCCAAGACAAATTAAAGTGCCTGTCTAAGTAAACAATCACATCAGAGACCATATGTTCTAAAATTAAGCTTATATATGTTTATAACAATATATTAGTTCTGCATCTGGAAAGGGAAATCGAACCAATTCCCTTCTGTGGAAAGAATCCCATTGCATTTTGAATGACTAATAACATATTAATAACTTCTTATGATATTTTTCAGTCTAGTCTTTGGCATTCATCCCTGGAAGAGGATTTGCTCTAAAATAATAGTATCATAGACTTTAAATACATACTACTTTCCCTCCTGCTGATGTATCTTTTAAACTGTTAATGCACTGACCTAAAATGAACTCTGCATTTTGTATGAGAAACTGGGATCCAGGCTTTGCATGCTTCATGGAGGTGACCTGCTATGGAGTATGCTTTATGACATGAGTGATTTCCCCATACATCCTCTCTGCTGCCCTTCAGTCCTGCTGAGCTATGTTGTTGCTGGTCCCAGAGAGGGTTTCAACCATTAAGAAAGGGAAAACTGGTGACCACAGGCTGGAAGGCAGGGGTTGATTGTGACAAGGCACACAGAATGATGTCACTGTGTGTGCTGAGGAATATGCTGTGTCTTTGAGGGTTTAGGCCTCAGTTACATCTGAGACACAGACATTTCCCAGAGGATGAATCTGTGCCAGACCTCACTGCTTCTGTAATCTTTCTCAGTGGGCTTAAGAACCCCGATGTGCTAGTGCTACATTGATAATGGCAGAAGGCAAAGTTGACGTTATACAGGGGGGAGTGATGAATATACATTGGTTTGAATTCTAGAAGAAAAAAGTGAACAGTGCTGAGAATTTTAATATTCATCCTTGGATGCCAAGGATTTGTGTCCATCTGGACTGACAATAGCTAGATGTGGTAGTGATAGAAAACTCAAGGCAATGAGAAGTATGAACTTGACTAATTATTTTGACCAATTTTGGGGCTAGGAAGGCTGTTATATTTGGATTTAGTTTGCTTATTTTAATTTCTGTAGGAAATCAATTTTCTGGAGTAGCACAGATTAATCCACTGGAAAGCGAAACCAGTTTGGTCAGAACAGGTGATGCCAGTGAACAGGCTGAATGTTCTGGGATTTGCAGAGATCTGCCCAATGCACTTAAAAAAATCTAAACATGTATCTGGCCTTAGCAAATTGCGTGGAAAAATCGTTTGTGACTACTTACATTTTTTGACCAGTTTCATTGCTGCGAGTTCAATGAACAGCAACTACTTTTCATAAACAGGCTTTTTGGTGCCCTGAAAGGCTTCAGTTTTTCAAAACACATACACCCTCAAAGTGAAAGAGGATATATATCTACTAGGCTGTCTCAGTGAAAAATGTTCTCATACTGAACTGTGACTATTGCCACATTAATGGCCAAGGTCAGAGAGTCATAACTATCATGCCAAGGTTTTCCCTCTGGTAGCTTTTAGTTTCAGTAGAAAGTCTGACATTCTGAGCAGATGCAGCTGCTGAGCAGAAATCTAAGTAGCAGGGCAGTGTTTTATGCTGGGAAAATACAGTTCAGAGAGGTAGTTAACTAAAGTCTCTACTTGGAAATGGGAAAGGAAAGGTATTGCAATTTGTCTTCTGATGGCACTTATAAAGCCAAACTGAACACTCTGCTCCTTGTCCTGAGCTGCTTGTATATTTGCTTAAAACTTGTTTTCTCTCAGAGATGTTTACATAACGGGTAAGAAAGTGATACCTTGTAGGACTCCTGCCGTTCTCTGTGGATGGCAGTAGTCCCAGTAGAAGCATGTTATAAAAGCCTTTAATATCCTACTTACAGTTTTTCTTTAGACTGGAGAACTTGGGCCTGGAAACGTAGTGAAAGATTAATAAAGTTTGTTGGTCCTAGGTGACAACTTTCACACTTGGATAAATTACAATTTAACAGTTAGTGTCTCAGGTGCACTCTTAAGATTTTCCACAAAAAAGTAAGAGTGATGTCTTAGCTCTCCAGGGTTATTTTTCCATACTCTACTCTGCATATTAATTCAGGGCAAGCGAGGAATAACCCACTGGTGGATTACTGAGTCTTACTTTTGTGAGTAATCCTTGCCTTCCCAACTCTTTGAACAGGAATTGAGAGCTCTTGGCAGGAGGCAAACAGGAAAATGACATCTGCTCTGTCACGCAAAATGCCATTACAGGAAGACTGTCTTGGTCACACTCTGACATAGCTTCCTTCAGGAGCATCTACATTTCTCATATTATGACTCCCAGAGAGGGATACATGTTTGAACTTCAATTATATCTTCTAAAAATAGTTTCTGCAAACAAAATCCTTAAAATGTTGTTAAGACATCATCTGTAAACATAAACACTCACTGAGAAGAGAAAGCAGTCACTCAGACCAGCACAGATGCACCCAGTATACAACTTGAACCCAATCACTTTGATCACACTGACATAAAACAGTTAGATAGGAATTGTTTGAAATAAGGTGGAATGGTTATTCAAAAACCAATTTATCCTACAATCAAATACCTCTCAAAATGTCCTTTTGCAAAGCAATAACATAATAGACAGCAATAAATATTCCTTAGAAAGTGATAAAATTTCGATGTCAGTTTATTTTGAGCACAGATTTCAGCTTATGCTTAAATACTTCTAAAGAGAGATTTTTTTACTTGTGTTTGACATACTATTTTTTTTTTATTTTAAGTTTGCTTTATAGTGTAAAGTTGTAAATGCAGTTAATGACTCGGTGAACCTTTACCTGCAAAAAACTTTTTAGCATATTTAATCTGTTTGGAGGTAGATTAATTTATGTGCTAAAATGCTTGTGTTTCAATATAAATTATGCTAAGATGCATACAGGTGCTACAGTGGTTGAAGCAATCAGACTAAAAGTTGGTCTGTGTAATGAGTGCTCTGCAGAAAGTCGAAAACTGTTGAATATTTATGTGGTTGCATCAAGACGATTCTTTGCCTTCTTGCTGAAAGCATTCAGCAGCAGGTTTGGCTTCATTACTTATCGGGTGATTTTCCAAGCACTTAACAGAGATGGTCAAAACTGAAATCTAGCTTCATTTTCACCACCTCATTCATCCTGTTTATTTTATTTCCTAGTTAAAGGAGGGCAAGGTATAGGAATTATCAGTGCTAGTGACAACAGCTGGACTTAACCCTTAAAGCCAACTAGGCAGAACTGAGTTTCTGAGCTAGAGCAGTAGGTGAATAAATTATACAATGATGATTCTGGCTCCACCACTGCTCTGTCAAGAGGAAGTCACCCTGACCACTCTTTCTTCCCCATATTTTAAGCTACTGCAGTGAAGTGAACACAGATACTATGTGAGTAAAACCCCTGAGGACGGGGTTCTCTTGCCTTGTGCCATTGTTATCTCCTATAAAATGTGCAATCGGAGTTTAATCCAAGATTTCTCTCCTGTCTTCATCTACTCATTCCTTAATGGATATGCAGCCATGTTGTGTGACATGCATGATTATCCACCAAGAACTAGGTAGAAATTGCCAAATAATTTCATAGAGTTTTCTGATTAACCACCTGATTAACATGTCTCTCTTTGTGATTGAAATGATTGTGGTGCTGGTGGTGGTATAAAGAGTTTTGTGGGCTAGTGGAGAACACTGCCAGGACTGCTTGGATTTGATCTGCTGACCTGTAGATACAGCACTGAACTAAAATATATTTGCTCGATGAATAGCACATATATGCTTGTGGGTTTTTTTGCCACATAATGTTTGCCACGTTTATGTTCAGCTGAAAGATGTCAGCAAAATGTGAAGTGAAGAGAAAGAAATGTTTGTTTTCAGCCCCAGTTCTAAAGCCAGTGTAGGTGCTCCTGGATTTGAATGCATAATTCCTCTTGGTTGGCAAGAATTTATGTAGTTATGGAGGAAAAAGCACATTCAAACATAGTGTTATAGTCAGCAATGCTCCAACCTAATTTTCTTCTAGTTTATCTACATCCCAAGACAATCCTTGAGGACACTAATGCAAAAGTGTTTGTATTCAGTATATTTACAAAACCATAAAATTGTTATGTCTGTAGTGAGTAAAGAAACAGAAATAGATTCTCTTTTATACTATGGGCAAGAAAGTTAAATACTTTGTTGTAGTAGTCAGTATACCAAATGATGCCATTTTAAAAAATACTGTGGTCATTTGAGAGGCAGATTATGCATTTATATGAGGGAATGCAGGTAAGGTGAAGATTTGCTAGAACTGGTAAGCTCTAACAGATGCAAGGAATATTGGACCTGATGGCATCACGTTGCACGTGTATTAAGTAAAGCACAGGGTAGAAGCTGAAGAGCAACCAGAACAAAAGAATTGTTATTCCTGTCTAAAATAGGGAATTATTGTCAGGTTTTTGTGATCATCATGAAAATCTGCTTTATAGAATGGTATAGCTGTCTAGATGTTACACCAAGTTCTCCTGCCTTTTGTTTTCTAGGAAAGTATTATTTCCTTTTTTCCTTCTTAACTTTTTCTTTCTTACAGACAATAAATATATTTATTTTGTTTGCTTTTTTTGCCTTTATTGCAAATGTTAATGGTTTAATTCTGACCTTGCTTTATCTGATTTTATACAATATTGAGAGATTTGACCTTAGTTCACACCTGAGACCAGAGACTCATTCTTTCTCTGGGTAAGAATGAGTGTGTTGAGATCTGTGACTGACCCTATTGAGAAATCTGAACACTGAAGCAGCCACAAAAGAAGCTGCAAAATTCATTCACCTTAATCTGATAGAAGGCCAGTGAGAGGTTTCAGTAGTCACTGACCTTGTTTGAATTGTATCAGAAAGTCGGAAGCCCTTCTGACTGTGTATTGTGACAGGTGTACTCTGTGATAGAAGTGCTACTGAGAAACCAGTTTCTCCAACTTGAAAAAAAAAGTAGAAACACAACCAGTCCACAACTGCATTTTGTTTCCTGATCAAAACCTATTTTTGCTATTTTAAGTAGAGCATCTTGTTGCTGGGAATTTGGCTTAAGGTAATCTGATGTTCCACACATGAGTGGTAAAAATATTTTCAGAGGGTGTTTATGCAAACACTGAAACCTTAATAGTTTATGCAGTCCTGGAAACAGGAGGAAACTACTGACACGTTCTCTGGTGTGATATTTCACAGGAAAGCAAGAACTTCTGTTATCTGCTCTATGTGAAATAGTTTAAATGTGGAAGAACTACAACTACTGTGTCTGGAAAACCTCCCTTTAACTTTATCCAGTTTCAGGAAAGGGAGCACGGCCACCTGTTCCCACGTTCTGCATTTTTGTTGAAAAGAAAATATTCTGTTAGTCTCCATAAGAGCCTGAAACAGGTTCTGAAAATCTGCCTGTCTTCCCTGTGCAGAGAGAGAAGGGTTCATTGCTGTTGACTCTACTCCTGATGTGGCTAAAAATTAGTTCTTGAAGTCTTGGTGAATTGTCTTCACACTCTTTATCTCCTCTTTGAGTCCTAGTGTTGCAGGCAAGCCTATATTTTCCTCTGTCCAAGAATTTGCTTCTGAAGTTTAGTGCTTGTGCCTTTTTCTGTAGGGATAAAATTTTACAATTCACATACTCTTAGTGTGAGCCAAGGACCTTGATAGTCTGTGTTGCAGGCAAGGAGTTCAGCCTAATCTTGTCTCTCCTGCTTATATCTTTCAAAAAGTTTTTAACTAGTAGAGAATATGTAATCCCCTCAAAAGCCATAAATGCAAGGTATTGTGGATTTTTAAATTACATTTTAAGAATTATGAGCAACATATGATGCTTCTGTATCTGAAACCTTGCCTGATGATCCCTTGCAAACTGGGGTTCTTAGACAAACTACATTTCTGTGCCAGTTTCCTCTTCTTTCATATCACTGCCAACTCTTTCTTGATGATAAAAAGTCCTTTCAAACCTGGCAACAAGTATTCCATGCTCATGTTTCTGAGCTTTACTCAAAGTCAGAAAAGTCAACTAAGCTTTTTTTAAAAAAATATTAATTGTTAAGGAGTGGTTTATCTTGAACCTGTTCTTTTCCTCCTTCTTTTCTTCCCATGGACCTCTGCTGAGGCAAACCATTCTTACAACAAAAATCCCATTATTGAGGATAATAGAGAATATACAGGAATTGTTACCGAACATACCAAAATCTGTCAGTTGTCTTAGTCATGCTATAGCGCAGTTTTATGTAGAACAATACTGTCTAGCACCTTAAAATCAATTGCTTACATTTTTTTCTTAAATGCACCTTGGTTTCCAAGTCTGAGAGCTAGGTTCTCTAGTTTAATTTCATGCCATGTGCCAGCATAACACTATGAAATCTGTGTAATACAACATGAACTAAAAATGATGATTTGAAGAAAAGAAGACAGCGTGTTAAATTCAGACCTGTATGTCTCTACATTTGCAGTCTGGCAGGTGAATAAAAATCTGAATGTGTGGGAAAGTTTCTAGACATATTTTAGTGCAGTCATTCTGGTTTTATTTCTGAGATGGTAAGTCAAAGTTTGTTAAATCAGTTTTGGAAAATTTAAAGATGTAAAATAGATTTCCCCTAGGAATTTCATAAGCGTTAATGAACCATGCTATAAAAACCAGGTTGGAGTTCACATCCTGTGTTAAACCAGCATTATAAGTGTAATATTATTGTAACCGTAAACTGTTGAGACGGTTTTACTTTAGGATGGGAAATAAAACCTGAAGTGGGGCTAGTGATCTTTGTTTGCTACCAAGGGTTTTCCTGCTTTGACTTCAAGATAGGTGACCAAAACCAAAGGCTAGCAAACTTATTTTGTAGAATTAACTATTTAATCCACATACTACAAAGGTTGTCATAAGCCACCTTTGCATGTTTTGCATTTTATGCCGTCTGAAATTTTACAGACACATTTCCCATCACTTACCAGTATTGCTCCATACTGTGGGTGTGCTGTTAGAGGCTGAGCGTGTAGCAGTGGCAACATGTGAAGGCAGCACTGCTGAAAGTTAACTGCTGAAAGTTAACTGCTAATGCTCGTTACATAGAGCTGTATTACAAGTGGGGTGTGCACATCGAGCTGTTGGCATCCTTGTTGTCCTAAGACATGGTCCTCCTGGGGCAGAATGAGATGGATTGGATGTGTCTGATCCTGCATGATGCTTCCTAGAATTCAACAAGCCTGTGCTGCTCAGGCTTATGCAAAAGTTTCTATGTGGTTCATTTTCCAGTGGATCTACACTTTTTTTTTCCAGTTGTGAATTTAATTTCCCCCCCTATCAGTGTAACTTTTCTGTAGAGGATGACAGTTTTTAACTGGGCTTGAAAAGCAAAACTGCATTACAAGCTCATATTATCCTGACATCACTTGAAATGTTCATGCCTCTCAATAAAATTTTGATGGATGTCTTTGGATCTCCAGTTCCGCAACTTCATATTAGGTTATTAGTCTTCAGGTTTTGACAGGACTGTGAATATATTTTACAGTTCTCACCTGTGCTGAGATTTGTAGGGTCCCACATAATGCCTACAGAAATCAATAAAAAGACTTTTGTTAATGCTTCCTGTTGAATTTGGATCTTTATGTTTGAGCATACACAGATTTTTAGGCCTTGTGATTCCTTGATTTTAGGATTTTATAATACAAGTTTTGTCACATGAGATAAAATCAAGGTCCCCCTACCTCTGGACTCTGTCTCTAGTGACAGTCAGGACCAGCTTTTTGGAAGGAGAATGTGACAAATGTTGATGGAATAATAGAAGAATAGCTTGCCCCAGAAGATTTTGCTTCCTTCTTACATGAGTGAGAAGCTGAATACAGACTTGAAGCAGGAGAACTTGCACTCAACAAAGTTTTAAATGTTCATATTACTAAAAATAATCTTTTCTCCTCTAACTGCAGATAGTTTTCCCTCCACTCTTCCCATGTTGCTAATTAAATCCTCTTCATCTGTCACCAACAGAATGTGAGTTTTTCTTAGTATCCTATATAAACTAGTTAAATTCTATTTATTTTATACAATGTCCTGAATTGCACAAGATCATTTGCATTTATATGTAAATTGTTTTGTTACACTTTCTTTCTGTATTTACTTTTTGGGCTATATATTTTTCATAAATGTATTTTTTTATACTTCTTAGCTTATATTTACAGAATTTTGCAAATCACAACGTTTCATGCAATCTGTCTCTGCTTCTGCTGAAGAGCAGTAGCTGATTTCATAAGAGGCAAGCACTTTTAAAGTGGGTGATAAAGTCAAGCTCTTCAATCTATATATAAACAGGTGAATATAGGTTGGCTATTTTCTAAGATGTTTGTGCTCCCCTGTTGGCTTAGCAGTAGCTCTGGATATATGGAAGTTGACTTCTGGTCCTCGTGTACATTATGGAGCTTAATTTAGAGCAGCAGAACAAAACCACCTGCCTTTGGCTTACACATGGCTGTGCTTGAGAAGACAATTCTGTGCAGTCTTACAAGCAGCTGTGAGAGACAACTTGCAGCTCAGTCTGTGTGCCAGTGCAATGGCTTTTGTTCATGAACATCAGCTGATGAATTAGTGTCCTGCATGAAAAAGGAGAAATTTAATTACATGCTGCTTTGTATTTCCAATAACTAATCTTTGAGAGTGATCTGAATCCCCCACGTGCTGAACAGCTCAGTGCACTGACAAACCGAACGGACCCTGACTAAGGTCTGATTGCAGCTGCCATCTTCATGCAGGAGAGAGTGCTGATGGCAACTCCGTGGAGGCCCTGAGAAGTGAAGAATACATAAGTCACTGTTGTGGCCATTATGGTGTTTCAACAGGACTCTCCCTGCTTTCTGCCTCCCAGAGTGCTGCTGCTCTTTGCATAGACCGTCTTCTGCCAGGTGCTCTAGCAATGGGAATGTGCTGCTCATCCCTTTCCCTCCCTCCTTGCTGTCTGTAGACACCTCCTGTGTTGCACTGACTGCCTGTTGTGTCACCTAACAAGCAATCTAGAGATGAGCCAGTTTTTGCCATACTGCAGGCTGTTGTACATTCTGGATATAGCCACTTCAGGTCTGCTGTGTCTAAGTGCACATCAAAGCAGATAAATCTTTTTGGGTTTATGTACATTGAATAATGTATGTGGATTAAGACTGAAAAAAATGTCTTTTTTAATCACATAAGAACTGACCACACATGGTTAAATTGAAGGTTGATCCAGCCCAATGTGGTTTTCTGAAGGTACACAAAAAAGGATATTTGTGGAAGAGTCTAAGAACAGGGTAATGGTGGAGTGAGACCCCCTCAAGGATACTTTCCCTGTCCCTAGAGGTTTGTGGCAACTGAGACTGCTAACTGATGGGTAGCCTCCTATTTCTATTTTGTCGATGGTTAAGTTGCTGCTGGGCTACCCACAGAGGTTAGAGAGGTTTAACAGGGAACCTCATCACTGAGATTGATTACATGTACATTGATACACAGGTACTGGTATTTCTTACTATCAAAGGAAGACTTTGTCTAATAAAAGGTGTGGTTCTCTTCTTGTTTTACAGAAAATTGATTTCTGCTTCAGAGAAACCTTGGATCATGTATTTTTCAGCTTGTTTAGAGCAAATACATTGTTATTCTCTTTATTCTTGTCATAGACCATGCAATTCAAAAATTATGGCCTTTTCTAAAGGAGGAAAAGGTTGATCAAAGGAGTCTTAGAGTACTCTTACAAGACAGACAACAATGCTCTGATCATGTTTTGTCTCTTTTCACATTTGGACATTGAATCTCCCTGCTTCTGATTTTTTCTTCTTAATCAGAACTAAAGATTTTTTTTTTTCAGTTAAAATAATGTCTTGGAGCTATGTGGCTTCAAAAAGGTCACGCTGTGGAACTTGATGCAGAACAACCATTGGCTGGTTCTCAATTCTGCAGATGCACTTTTTTTTTTTTTTTGAACAAGCTGGAAATTGTTTTTTTACAGCCTTACATCAGTGACAACTTGTGTACTGTAGAGACAAGAGTGGAGTCAGAGTGGATGGACAGTGCCTGGTGCTCACTGTCAGTAGCACAAAGTTGTTCCTCTCATCTTCTGGTTCCAAGTTTATTTTGCCCATAGCATGTGTAGCTCCTAGCATTTCCTAAGTCTGTGTGGCATGTTCATAGTTCTTGTGTTTTCTGCCAGGAAAACTTTTCTGGTGTTTCTTGCATCATCTCCATCACAAAGGTTTCTTGTTCAGTCCAAGCTTTTTCTGGAGTTCATGTGTGCCTCTGGGCCACCCAGCATGCATTCCTAGATTGTCTTTCGTTTTATACTACTCAAATGCCAGCTGATAACCTCTTTCAGCCAAGTTCTGCTTCTCTTCTGCTGCTTTTCAGTCTGCTAGTATTCCAGCAAAGTCTGAAGAGCTTCTGGATTGATATTTTTTTTTTTTTTCAAGGTGTGTGTGTGTGATTTTCTTTCTTCCTTCTTAGCTTACCTTTTATTCTGCCTATTAAGAAGCTGTAATTCAGTCCTGTGTCACCACAGAAAGGGTCTGGCTGCCGCCCTGGTATGAGTTTCCCACCAGAAGTTTCAGGAGCAGCGATCCCACCCCACTTGCCTTTGCATGCCCAGATTTCCTGAAGCTCAGTGCTGGGTAACTTGAATTCCTGCCAGCGCTACAACCAGGAGATGAGGGATGGCTCTGAGGTTTATTGTCTCTCAGCATCACATGCCACTCTGGGCAGGAGCACAGAGCTAAAAAGCAGCTCCAGTCTCAAGGCTGCTAAATCTCTACTGGCTGCTGTTCATTAACCTATGCCAGAGCTGCAGGTAACCTGCAGCACGTTGCCAGGGTAAAACCTGGCTCAGAGAAAAAGAATGTGCTCACTGGGTAATGCCTGAATGGTTAAGCTATTGATGTACAGCTTGTTTGGTTTTCCTTCTTCAAATTTATTTTACAGAAGCAGCATCTGACTGCGAGTGAATGGGGGTTTTTGTCAGGAGCTATTCCTTCACCAGCTGTCTGTGGCATTTTAATTTAGAGCTCAGCCCCATTCAGTCCCATAAGAGTCCTTTTAGGAAACATCCTTTATTTGCTTTGAGTATATCCAAGTTATGTTGTATATTGGTTTGTGTAAAATCATGGAAACTATTAAAATTAAGAGGGTGAACAAGGGTCAAATATTGGGCCTGTTGCTTTGTCATAAGGCGTATTTTAGATTTTTTTTATTTTTAACTTTTTTGGGTTTTTCCATAGGAATGTGAAGCATGAGTTTGCTTTTAAACTCTAGTAGTCAGATTTTTTTCATTATTAGAATAATTCACTTTAGAATTTTATAAGATAGCAAAGCAAGTACGAGTAATTATTCAGTTACGAAGTTAAAATTTCATAGGGAATTAATGATTAAAGTCCTCAGCAGAGCTATTAATCTGTATTTTTTTTTTGTTTTGTTTGTTGTTGTTTTGCAAGAGCAGACCTATTTTCTATGCTTGATCAGTTCTGATTATCAGCTTTCAGATGTGGATTATCTTCACTTGACAACAGTGCCTTCTCCCTTTTGCCAAGTTTTTGCCCAGGTTCATTGGGCCCTACTTCTCTAATCCAAAGCAAATGGAAATTTTCAAATTAAAAATAATACATCAGGGATCGAATCCCTTAGAAAAATACAATTTTAGCAAAGAGGAAATACCTATTTTGACAAAAATTGTTGGTAAAATGATATGTTGTGGGTAAAATTGTGTCAATATGTGAAATAACAGCATCCACTGAAATTTAGCAACATAGCAACTGGTTGATATTTTGTGCTCAATCGCAAACATATTTTATAATATTTCCCTTGTTTTATTGCAACAAGAGTATATTTGACTAGACTGCATATGTTGTTTATCACAATTCTTTACCACTTCTGGCAGCTGAAGATATCAGTGACATTAAACTGATATGGGTACATCAACAAGAAACGTATCACCTTCCAAGCAAAATTACACTGTATCTAGCATAAAATAAAATCCTCTGAAGTCTGTTTGTAATTCACTATATTTTCCTCAGAGCTTTAATGCTATTCCTGGTGAACTTAGAGGTGAAAAATTATGGACCACTCTAGAGTAGCAAGTTTAATTTCCTGACTTGTTATGCAGGTAACTTAGACCTTTACATCTGGGTCTGCAGCCACTCTGTGGACTGTATGGCATATAACTTCTGAACAGAAAATGTTTGCAGAAAGAGTCAGAAGCACTTGGGGGAAAAAAAAAAAAATCATTATTCTAGCTTATTCCAGTGAAGAAAAGTTCAATTTCAAGAAATAAAGGCATGCACTAAGTATCATCAATAGGTAAAATGCTGAAAAGTCAAACTGATTAAGAAGAAACACTGACAAATAACTTAGTTTTCTGTTTTCCAATTTTTTCTTACAACTTCTTTCTTAAATAGTCACATATGGAGAAATGTACAGTGGCCATAACCAATATTTTTTTATTTATAGGAAAAACCTGTTACATGCAGATATGTGAATTTAGCTGCCTCAGAACACTGTGTACACTGTAAAAGTAATATACTTTACCAGCAGGAAGTGTTTTGGTAGCTTTCTTAGACACCATGATTAAAAAGTTTGAGTTCGTTTTTTTTTCTTTTTTTCCCCTAATCGGTAAGTTAAAGACAGTTAATTTCTTTAAGGTTTGCTTAAAGAAAAGAAGATGTTTTTCAGTGAAGCAGCTGAATCATTATAGACTACAGTCTCATAACCTGTTATAGGGAGCCAGCATTATTTGTATTAATTTCTATCTTACAGACAGTTATTTTTCCATTATTCTTCCAGGGCAATGCAAAACACGTAGCAGAGGCCTGGGTTTAACACCAGTCTGTCCTTCAGTAAAAAATATAAAATAAGAACAGATTCACACACCCCTCCCTTTTACTTTTTTTCTTTATTTTGTGTAATTTGACAAGTAACTGAGAAACGCTATAGAGAAGTAGAAGTGTCTGAGAAGGAGCAAGCTAGAATAGATCTGAGGATGGGCATTCACCTAGAGATGCTGACCCTGTGGGTCCTGAGGGTCACTTAAAATCCCTTCAAGTGCACCCTATCCCCTGAGTTCTGTAAGATATCTCAGTGTCAGCATTTAATGTTTAGTAAACACCTTGCAGCCCAGTGAAAAAAAAGGGCTACTTTTGTTTTGGTGACAGCACTATGAATTCTGGACTTTATTAGCTTCTTCTGCACTGGGAGGACTGAGTTGACAATACTGTGGGCTGAAAGAAGCGTGTGCTGAGGTGACCACTTTCTCATGTTTGGGAAGGAGAAGCAGGAGGAGAATGTGTGCTACTTGGAGGTGCATGGCTGAGATAAAGAAAAATTTCCATGTGACAATTTCCTTTTAAAGGATGTTTTCTAAACTTCCCTTTCAAGGGATGAATGAGGTAGGTTTGTACAATTCAGAGTTAGGAGTGCAACTCACTACCTGCATCAGCTCTGCAGTGGAAGCCAGAATATGTCTCCACTGGGAAGTGGTTTGATATTTGGTGTGTGACTACTCAGATTGCTGAGGTGCAGATTTGAATGAAGTTTGAAAACAGATGAGTCTTCTAACCACCTCCATGCAGGTCTGGAAAGGAGGGGAAGGAGTGGGAGCATCGTATGGGAGCATCTGTATTATACGTTGTGTCTGCAAGCCCTGCCACTCTGATGTTTGTTTTTGGGTGGGATAAAGTTAATTTTCTTTGTAGTAGCTGGTATGGGGCTACGTTTTGCGTTTGTGCTGGAAACAGTGAGGATAATACAGGGATGTTTTAGTCATTGCTGAGCAGTGCTCACTCAAGCAAGTCAAGGCCTTTCCTGCTCCTCACCCCACCCTGCCAGCAAGTAGGCTGGGGGTGCACAAAAAGCTGAGAGGGGACACAGCTGGGACAGCTGACCTCATGTGACCAAAGGGATACTCCATCCTCTGTGGCATCATGCTTAGCATTTAAAGCTGGGGGAGGAAGAAGGAAGGGGAGGATGCTCAGAGTGATGACATTTGTCTCCCCAAGTAACTGTTAGGTGTGCTGGAGCCCTGCTTTCCTGGGAAGGGCTGAACACCTGCCTGCTGATGGCACGTGGGGAATGAATTCCTTGGTTTGCTTTGCTTGCGTGTGTGGCTCTTTCTTTACCAATTACAACTGTCTTTATCCCAACCCATGAGTTTTCTCACTTCTACTCTTCTGATTCTCTCCTGCATCCCTTGAGGGTGGGAGTGAGCGAGTGGCTGTGTGGGGCTTAGTGGCTAACGAGCTGGGGTTAAACCATGACACCTTGTGTTCATGCAGAGTGCAGAGCTCCAGTTTTTCTCTCCTTCTATCACTCCCAGTGCAGGGAGGAACAGGAGTCACCTGAAACACCTGCACGGCCTCCTATGAGTCCTTCTTTGCCCTAAAGCACAGTGAAGACAGGAGCACAACTGTAACTTTGTGAAGAAAATCTCACCTGCCATTCTAGTGATGGACCTTAATGCTACATAACAGCAATATGACCCTTTAAACATTTTGGTTTCACTGAATTAATGTTTGCTTATGAACACTGGAACATTTATGACTCACTCTACTCCCTACTGCAAGCACGGTTTGCTAACACTTTTGTGAAACAAGTAGGAAATGTGATATCTGCTGCAAATCACTTAGCCTGAAATTTAATACAGTGCACAGTGACATGAGTTCATCTCTTAATGTTTTCTGCAGTGCTGAAAAATACTTCAGATGCCTGAATACAGCATTGCGGCAAGTTCTGCTGAAAAAAACACATTGCTATTCTCATTTTTAATTTAATACTTCCTTTGTGACAGAAGGTTGGTTTTTCCAAGCTGGGAATCCTCCTGGTCTGGAAGATAGAAAAATAATATTTTGACTGGAATGAGGTTTCCAAGACCTGCCGATAAATCAATAAGATCTAGTAATTGGATTTTTTTTTTCCTAATACATTTGATCAATGAAGTGGAAAAATTCACAAAGTTTCCATCTAGAATAAATAATGTTTTCAGAAGCCTGAAGTGTTCTCGGTCAATTGCAGTAGTTTTCTAGTTTCTAGCTCTAGACCACCACTGGTTCAATGTCACATTTATAATCATTGTCTGAAGATGTTTCTTCCTATTGTCATAATAGGAAGAAGTTAACTTCATAAATATTTACATGATTTAACCTTTTAAACCAGCCAGACAAAGCCCCTCCCACAG
>NW_008587552.1:0-29740 GCF_000691845.1 Merops nubicus
AGAGAAGAAGACTCCACAGCCTCTCTGCTCCAGCTTCTGCACCCTCACAGCAAAGGAGTTTCTCCTGCTGTTCCAATGGAACCGCCTGGGTTCCGGTTTGTGTTCCCCAATTTCTCTGCAGCCCACCTCCATCAAAATGAAACATAAAGAGTTTAAATACCCTAAACTAGACTTTGCTAACCTGTGCTTTTTGAGAGAACAGGAGCATAACATGAGACAGTAGATCAGCAAATCCCTGTAACCTCTGGCAGGGATTTGCTGATAAGCAGCTGGTGCCAAAAGAATGTGGAACATCCACAGACTCAGCACTTGAATCAAAAGCTCCAAATCCAGGCCTGAGGCTTGTCAAGCTCTTACCAGGAGTCTGATCCCAATGCAAACTACCAAATGAGAAGACTTAGGACCTTTAAGTCCCATGTTCACAGTCTGAAGGAGAGACGTTCCCCCATGCACAGAATGAATGTAGCCCTGAGCACGATGTGTCTGGATCTGGGACATGGTTCCCATCAGCTCTGGGCAGAGCTCCATGTGGTCTGAGTTATCAGTGCGAAAAGGGAATGAAGCTCAGGGACTCCAGAGGATACTCAGGTGTCAAGGGGAGAAACCCTCTTCAGCCTCCAGCTTCAGGAAAGGGGGAGAGGTCTCTCGCATGGCCGAGAGGGCAGCTGGGCTGAAATCCAGTCCCACCTGGAAACACTTGTTCTGGAGAGCAGAGAGCAAACACAGGGGTGTGCTCGTTATGCTCAACAGCATGGAGGTAATCTCCACGTTCCCCTAAGCGTGCCTGGCCCTGCTCCCCACTGCAAGCCTGGCCTCGGTCCGTACAGACGGGGTGCTCACAGAGCCCTCCACTGCTGCCTGCTCCACTCCGGGTTCTGCACGGCCCAGCCCTGGCTGCCAGCTGCTCTGCTCCCGCTCCTGGAGCACACAGCACGAGAAGTACCAGTCCCAGCTGCCTGCAGATCTCACTAGTACCTCATCTGCCCGCTGGCCTCTGGCCTCTGTCGCTTCCTGAGAACACAGCCCCTGCCCACGAAGCAGCAGTGGCTGCAGACTGCATGGACGTGCTCACCCTTCACTGCACACACCACAACAACGCTGCCGGACAGCGCTGGCCTCGCCGGGGCACCACCTGGCCCTCAGAGAGCCTGGGGAACAGAGCCATAGAATCCTTTCGGTTAGAAGAGACCTTGGAGATCATCAAGTCCAGCCGTTCCCCAGCACTGCCAGGTCACCACTAACCCACGCCCCTCCGCACCACATCTCCACAGCTTTGAAACCCCTCCAGGGATGGGGACTCCACCACTGCCCTGGGCAGCCTGAGACAACCCTGGAGAACTCTAGCAGGGAAGATTTTTTTCCTCATGTCCAACCTAAACCTTCCCTGGTGCAACTTAAGCCCATTTCCTCTCATCCTATCACTTCTTACTTGGGACAAGAGACCAACACCCACCTCACTACAACGTGGTGGGTTGCAGGTAGTTGTAGAGAACAATAAGGTCTCCCCTCAGCCACCTTCTCTTCTCTGGACTAAACCACCCCAGTTCCCTCAGCCTCTCCTCATCAGACATGTTCCCCAGACCCTTCACCAGCTTTGTTGCCCTTCTCTGGACCTGCTCCAGCCCCTCAATGTCCTTCTTACACTGTGATTCCCCAGGCTGACCCCAGTACTCAAGCTGTGGCCTCCCCAGTGCCGATCACTTCCCTTCTCCTGCTGGAAGCCAGGCTGCAGATCTAGGAACACACCTCACCAAGACGCTTTCCAGAAAGCCAGGCTGTACTTAGCAGCTGGCCAAGTGGAAGTGGTGGGAAGCTGGAATTCTCCCCTCCCTGCCTCCAGCGCTAGGTGCCTGCATAATGGTGCGATAAAGAAGATTGCTCAAGCTTCCCAGCTAGGAACCAGTGATGGTTATCAGTGCTGAGCAGCACTGGGAGCAGGGGCAGGGCAGCTGTGGCACACACTCGGGCCAGGGGAACCGGTGGGGTGACCTTATGCCAGAAGAATGCCATATATGCCATCTCATGGACTCCTCCGGGTCCCTCCCTTAGGCTCGGTTAATTAATCTGAACACAAAAGCTCCCAAGGTAACACAGATTTATTTCTCTAACTCCACACAGGCTGCAGGATGCTCTGAGATCCTTCTCTTTCAGCTCTGGAGGAAAATGCTCATACTCAGGACTTTCTTGAGGGCCCTTTGAAAAGGCATTGAAGCGAGGCAAGCAGCTTCCTACTGGATACTGCGTCCTCTTGGCTTATATTCCACTCTCCTGGCAGCCCGTCACATGCAGAAGGAGAAAACATTCACCCTGCAAGCTACAGAGGAGCCAGTGAGCCTCGTGTGCCTACAGCTGCTGGTAAGAGCTTCTCCAGCTCCTAGATATGAGCTCTGGCAAGTGTGGACGTTATCTTTTTAAATTTTAGGCAAAGTCATTGCTAAAACATCAGATGCCATGGCCCAATGGAGACCTAAACCTGCAACGAGCTTTGTCTGAACCTCTGCAAGCTTTATGGACTGCAGAAGCTAATCCTGGGCCATATAAGTACAGCTATACCTTCACACTAACGATTTCTGATTGATTGGGAAGCTGCAGTGAGGTGCATTTCCAGGGAAACAAACAAATCCTGACAGCTCCAATTAAGGGACACAAACCACTGTCTACAGAACAGCAGGGAGGGAACAAAACCCAACATTCTCACTTCCTTCTAAAAAACTGCAAAAAAGGTCCTTCTGAAGAAAACACCACCTTTTTACTGCAGAAAGAAGCCTTTTTACTGAGGCTAAGCACAAAAGAAAGGAAGCAGAAGAGGGATCCTAGCCAGCACAGGCCTCAAGGTCTCTGGCCAGGCTCAAATTGCCAGAGGCTGCTCCAGGTACAGAGCCCTGCACGAACCAAGGAGCTCATTCAGGCCGATGCACCCTCTGCTTGGCAATCTTACAGGAGACCTGCCGTGCAGGTTTTTTTCCACTCGATACTAGGTCTGTCAGGGGAAGAGAAAACTTTAAAAGCCCAATCTAAATTCAGCTGCAGGAGGTAGCTTTTAATTGCACTTTGGATCAATAGAGAAGCAATCTAATTCTTGCTCTTGGTTACTAGGCAGGGGTTTGTATTTTTCCAGACAATTTTCCCCTGCTTTTCTTATGCTCTCTTTTCCATATTTGCCCACACAACCTGGATTTTCTGCCATTTAAGTGCAGAACAAAGCATTCCTGTCACTAGAGAACAGAGTTATGTACCTGTGCCACAGATTTTGATACCTTATCAGCAACAACAACATTTTCAATAAGTAGCCCCAACATTGAAGCAGTTTGAAGTACTAGAAAAGTGTCAAAACCAGAAGTCTCAAATCCTGATAGCCTGTACTGAAGTGAGGTGTACACAAATACTTAAAGGGTGTCAAGTAGCATTTAATTCATTTCTCACCGCTAGAAAACCAAGAGCAGGCCAAAACGTGGAGTGACAGGAATAAAGCTCCATGTGGAATTCTCCTTGCCGAAAGCGTGCTGTTGTGGCCCTCTTGTGTTCAGCTGGGCTAACAGCCCTGAGATCCACAGCGTCCTTCCTCACCACCCCTCCCATCACGGCTCTTCGTGCAGTTTACAGCCTTCTTCCCCTCGTAGATAACGCCTACGAGAGCAACTTTTAAATGGAACGACCCACGACACACAACGTTTCTGTACCCTTCCAGAAAACACCCCAACGTTCTCCAGAGCCTCCAAGCACTGTTGACAGTCCCATTGATCCCAGAGCTGCCCCACCAAACGCCACAATTAAAAGCTCTGTCGTCCACCACTCACTTGGAGCCCTGCACAGTTGTAAGAACTTTACAGTGTTCTTTTCCAGCATCCAAAGCTGTAGCAAGCAGGAGAGCAAGCTAAGGCTGCGTTGCTGTGGGTGCTTAATGGGATGGAGTCTGCAAGAGAGGATGAGATGATGGGTGGTCTCCTAAAAGACACTCACCTTCCACATCTGCTGCCTCAGTCATCCTTAGTTCCACCACGGCCAGACCAGCTCACTCTTAGAATAGATGGGAGGCTCAGGCAAGCAGTTCAGCTGTGCTTCAAAAGCTGCTGTCCCCTGTCTCAAGGAGCCCAACTCCACCACGGACACGCTGCTGCAGAAGAAACGTTGAGAAGGAGCCATAAACTGAGAGAGAAAGAAGGAAAAATGAATGAGAGGAGAGATAAGGCAAAGGAGAAGACTAGATCAGAAAACCAGCGCTGGCTTAGCAGCAACAACATCAAGGAATATTAGCAAGCAGTGCCTGCTCCCTATCAGCGGCACAGGAGAGCACTTCAGCTCATGAAAACTTAAAGAGAACAGACAGATACATGCACACGCATTTGAGAGCAGCTGAAACCATATGGAACACAGGCTTCAGAAGGAAAAATCAATATACAGAGCAAGAGTCAGGGCATCTGCTTTATCTGAAAGTCAGCTATGGCAGCAAAGCTAGGAGGCAGTTAAACCCAGTTCTGTTCCTTGACCTACAGACAAGGTAAGGGGCAGAAAAGCATCAACCTCCCTAACTTGGGTTACTGCAAGCCACTTCCCTGAAGAACAGGGGAATACAAGCATTTCAAAGACCACATATAAAAATACAGATGGGAAACCCTCGTGTTGACCTGTTTCCCTACGGAGATTTAGCTAGGTTTGGAGCTGGGTAAATGCTGAGACACCTCAGGCTCTGGGTGCCTGGCAGAAAGCAGGACTGGTTTTGTTTTGCAAACAAAACTGACAGGACTTACGCCTATCACTGACCTACCCAGAAAGGCAACACAGCGTCTCTGTGACAAAAAGCAATTTGGGAACAAATGTACCAAGTATTCTGCAGACTAGCCACTCAATCCCAGCCAGATTAGGGTAACACATCAAGAGCAAGTCAAAGGGTATGGTTCAACCTGTCTGCAAGCACAGACTATGTACTAAAACTGGCAAAAGACTGTGGGTACACCAAGTGTGTTGGAGGGCAACTAGTTACAGCAGCTCTGAGCAGCTGGAATTTGGGGGGGAAACATGCTCATGCTGTAGAAAGCAAATTTTCTAATGGCCCCATATATTTCATCTTATTTAATAAAATCATATAATTATGAAAAATGAAGTGTACAAATTTCAACTATTTTGATACTTTCTTCCATTGCCAAAGTGATGAAACCAGGAACACTGCCTTTCAATTGTTTTGGTTGGAAGAAACCTTTCATATCATCGAGCCCAACCATTACCCCAGCACTGCCAGGTCACCAGGTTTGGCAGTTCTCAAACATCTGCAGACTTCATTTATCTGGCATTCCTATGCTATATTTAAAATGGTCTCTAAGATGGTCACCACATATCTAAACAGGCTTTTCTCACTAACAGTTTCATTGTTTCCAGTCAGGTTTTGTTGGGACTAGAAAACAGGGTATTTTGCCTTGGGAAAGATAAGAAATAAGCTGATCAAAGTGAGATGTCTTGTTAAAAAAGAAATTGCAGTATTATACACAACACAGGCTTCATATCCACCCTTCTGAGGTGGAAATGCTTGTGAAACCCTTTCACATTCCACCTCTTACTCCATAGTAACTATGGGAGTAGCAGTAAGCTACACCACAGGTTAGCAGGGCAACATTCAGGCATTCCAGATGTTCCAAAACCAGCCAGTGCTGTATTTGAGCCAGTGAAGACTGAGGAGCTGAAGGACAAAGACACTTCCCAGCTCCCTTCTCTTTGAGAAACTATCAGGAGACAAGTGTAACCACCTCCTGCAACTGCAGTTTGTGTGTCACATAAAATGGGGGTTGCACATTCAGAGAACTGGAGAAAAGATGGGTCAGCCAAATAGACTAAAGTGAATATCAAGAAGTATTTTATTATACATGTAATCAAAGTTTAAAAAACAGACAAGAAGGAGCAAAGGACAGATTTTTTTTCTAGCATCTCTTAACTATGCCAGGTACAGAAATACAACTAGTAGAGAATTAGCACATATTAGTACCCTTTGCTCCCCTCCCCTGCCCCAGTGAGGAAGGTTACACCAGCGAGATGAGTAACACTTCAGACTGAGCCTTCTCAGTCACTGCAGGCCTGAGCTGACATCCTTGGGGTATGCTCAGTTTCAGGAGGGAGTACTGCCTTCCAATCAGCTGTTTATGAACAGAACCACCACCTCTTCAGTGGCCTGCAAGCATTACTCATTCAACACCAAGAGTACACTGCAATGACTAATGATTCAGCAGCCAGAGTTGTCTTGTTATATCTGAACTGGCACAATCTTTCAGTATATCAATTATAGAAAATAGATTCCTTAGGTTTACAATATGTAGTAGAGAATATTATCTAGTGGCAAAACTGTAACATAAAGGAGCAGAAGAATTGTTCCCAGGGCAGGGAGAGCTGCATGCTGAGCAGGGGCACGTTGACTAGGCAGAACTAAGAGAGCTGAGGCTTGGGAGTGCCAGCTGCAAAGGAGTTACACCTCAGTGGCATTGGTGTAAGCTTCAGAACATCTGGTTTGAAAAATACCCTATTCATCCTGCATCTGCATCCATCTCCCAGCTTAACTCACCACCCTAGATCCTCCTCACCTCCCACAGCAGGAGCCTGGGGAGTTCTAGCCATGGAACTCATGCTCTGCCTTAGCCACTGCCAGAAAGGAGGCTTCCACTCTCCTCCAGAGCCAGATAAGAGTCCGGGAGTGAACACAGAGCGTTACATCAGGGCTTATTCACCCCTTCAGCCACTCGGTTTCTCAAATCACAAGGGTGAAGGCCTTCAGAGCAGAAAGCTGCAACTTTTTTTCCAGTACAAGCTGATTTTCTCTCAATAGCTTAGCAATAAGCCTTCACAAAAACCCTAAGCTGTACGGCACAGAGCGAGGGCGGAATCAAGTCAGCATGACAAATCCTGAACTGAAGGCAAGACAAGTTTGGGGATTCCCACAAAAGAGGGATTTGTTTATTCTTCAGCAGCCCCAAAACCTAGCAAATCTAAAGACTCTGTGCCAAACTGCCAGAGCAGGCCCACAGAAAGGCAGACAAAGCTGAACCCAAAGTCACAGTAGCTAACATACTCTGGATTCTAATGCCCTTTGGAGACTATCAGCTTCCTGGCTTAAAACTACAAGCGAACCGTGACATGTTAACGATACCATCTTCATCTCTCCCAGCCTACAGCATGGTCCAATGCAGATTATTAACATCAAGTTACACACCCAGGACTTGAATTCACTAACACTCGTAGCACCACTGGATTGTTGCTGTAAATAAAGACAGTCTAACCCTTCAGTCCTCCACCAGAAAGAGTCTATTGCCTCTGACAGTTGTGTGACACCACCCATTCCGGGCCAGCTGGCCTACCCACATTTTCTGTCCTCACACTTATGAAACTGTTCTCAGAAAAACCTGAACAGCTCCAAGCTTCAACTCTGTCATATCACCTTAAACTTCTCAATGTTTCAATATAAGTTCTCCTCACAGTGTTCAAAAGTAGGCAATTCACACAACTGTCAGAGCAGTTTATTGCCAATATCTCACGAGTTATTTCCTGCACGTGCCAACTGTGCAGTCATAAATGCCTCACAGCTCTTCTTCATACTTCCCAGCTTTGACACAGGACAGGATCCATACAGATCTCAGCATTACAGGCCTAGGTGCAGGGGGAAAAAAAAGCAGCTGTTCTGTACCTCAGGAATTATTGCTCAGGATTTATCTGTTTTAAGCGACACCAAGGCAGTATCTGAATTTATGCTGCACTTGAGCAGAGACAGGTTCCCTACCATTAAAGAACTATCAGCCTTTCCACAGGAAAAAAGTCTCTAAAATTTAGCTGGCTGTTGTTTCTTTGCTGTTAGGTTTAACAAGGCAGATTTGCTTAGCTTCCCACTCTAACAGCATTACAGAGTTGTCAGAGGACACGGCTCATACCCACGGCCCGTCTTTAGAGGAGCTGAGCTGCATGTTTTCATTAAGAACTACAGGAGTTTATTAGATATGCTAAAAGACTACCTAAAGAGCCTAGAATTATTCAAAGACTCACCAGCTAAACAGAACGGCTGTCCCACAAGAGTGATTTCACAAGTAACTCAAAGACAAACACTACAAGAAAGCCAATAAAGGAAATCTTGTGTGATCAAAGGTGAACTCATCAGAAAGAAGCTACCTGCCACTCTGAACTATCTCCTGCTTCCATAGGAATAACCAACATACCTTTTGGAGGCAGTTTAGACAGTGACTGCTCAAAAGTATTTCTACAGAACTGCTTTTTGGAAGAGAGAATACATTATTTTACTATTTGCACAAACTGAATTGACTACACTTCATTGTACTCTGATAACATTTTAGCTATGAGGTGTCTGTACAAGATACATCAGCAGAGATAGCACATGGTTAACACTAGGTATGTAAACCAACAACAGGTCCTTCCACCAAGGCGTCGTGTCACAGGTAAGCCATTTCACTTAGTCCACGAGGCTGCGAAACCGCTTCTGCACCAAGGAGGTTCTTGGTGAGCCCAATAGAATGTGCCCTGCAGAGGTGACTGTCCATCCTGGAACAGCAGCAGGAGAAGAATCAAGCAACCAGTGTTTGCAGTAATATTGGTAAGGAGGATTCCGTTCAGCCGGTGCCTATTGCTGTACATAAGGTGCATAAACCTGTCGGGTAGGACATCAGCGAGAAGAGAAGCCGGTCGCAAGGCTGCAGCCAACTACTGGTGTCATGTCCCAGATCTGGAAGGAAATATGGTGGAGAAACACACAGTTATTCTACAGCCTCTGAATTATTTCTCTAAGAGGCAGAGAAGCAAACGGAGGCCTCCCTGGATGCAGGGTAATGCATCCTGTTTCAACTATACTTGAGGAAAACCTTAGCAAGCATTACACCAGCCTGACAAAGCAAAAGCCAAACTCAGGGCTCAGGAAATCTTCCAGCAGTTCCCTGTAGGTCTCTTTCAAGAAGCACTATGCAGTTTTCTGTAAACGTGCTCACAAGAAAGCAGAGCCAGAGTGGAGCAGGCTCAGCTCCAATGTGCACAGAGGAGGCAGAGCTCCAGCACAGCCAGGTTCTGCAGCAGCCTCATCTCCACGCCACTGTCTCAGCACCAGGGCTTTTAGTAGCAAGGCTCCAAGAAGCCTGGGAGCTCAGAGCAAAGGAAGCCTGCAAGTTTCACCATGTTTGTGACTTCCAGGGCCACTGACAGATCGTCCTGCTGGTTTTTTTAGACCAGAGGACACCATCAGTTGCCAGTTCTGACAGCCAGACTCCATTCAGTGGAGTTAGGGGTCATCTCCCCACACAGCTACAGAAGAACAGCCTGCAACATACATGACTCCTGCTGCCCCCAAGTTAGCTTTAGAGCAACAGTTGGCAGAAAGAAAAAACCTACATACAAACATTAGTCCTCTATTAAATCTCTCATAAATGCAGGGAAGAGGTCCACAAATACCTTCACAATGCGGTCGCTCCCACAGGTCACCATCAGCCCTCTGGAGATGTCCATGGACATGTGTGAAATGTTGTGCTTTCCTTCATGAAAGGTTGCCAAGGAAGTACGGCTGCACAAGAACAATCCAAATGATAGGCAGCCATCAGGGGAGGCTTGATGGCATTGTTACAGCAGCACAAAAACTGAGAAAAAAATTCAATTGCTCAAGTACTAATGAATCAGCCCTGAGAACTGCAGTGCCATATTAAAGGGGACAGACCTAAACCAGCAAGTCATGCTAAGGAGCTGCTTGTGTGACACTGCCTGGCCTTCTGCAGCCTGACTGTTAATAATACAAGAGCAGAAGTGGGCCACTGCATCAGGGAATAATTCTGCTCTTCATTATAAAATCAAGCTCAGCTACATTTTTTCCTGCTGGCTGTGGTGAGTCAACTAGGGCACAGCACCTCCCTTTTTCCAAAAAAAACCCAAGCAAACAAACCAAAAAATCCCCACTGACCAACAAAACACCACCATCACAAACAGAAAAAACACCAAAACACCCCCAAAATTGGTATCTAATTACTTTGGCCCTCCAACACTCCAGGTGTCCAAGGAGGTGCGAAGACAGTGAACAGTGAAGTGCTGTTGGTTAGCAAGACAAAACAGGGGGTTCCTTATTGGTAAGAACAATTTAATGAGGCAGCAAATAATGTTTAACCCAATTTGCTTGCATGGGGAAAGTAACATTGGGCTGTGAGGATTACTCCCAGAGTTGTCAGGAAGTGCACAGCTCTACATCCTGGCAGCTGCAACACGCTGCTGGGCACCTACTCAGCTATGTGAAGTGCAGTCAGTAGCCTTGCCCTGAACAGAAACCCTGAGACAAACACCTTCCAAGATCTGGGCTCATGGAAAAGGGGAAATGAAGTGGATAAAGAAGTCGTGCGGGTGTGGAGCAAGCACAAGTGTTTAATACTCACTCTTCATCCTTGATGGACTCAAAACAGGAATCACAGACACGGACCTGGAACTCAAAGCCCATGATGGGGTAACTGGACCGTTTGGTACTGCACTTGCCACACACTGCTTGCCCACATTTTCTGCAATGATGCTTCATAGAGAAAGGAGAAAAACAAAACAAACAAAAAAATCACTATATTGTGCCACTTGGCCACCTTATCAAGCATTCACTGAACCAACAATGAAGCTTCTGTTCTGCAACCTGTTAGGAAGTCTCTGTTACTTCAACCAAAGACCAAGGACTCTGGAGTTTTGAATAGTCATGTTGGCCATTAAAGGGTTTACCTCCGTATTTTCCCTGTCCATCCTCTTCTCCTTTCACAAGCTCCTTCTGGGAGCAGGAGAAAGAGGGT
Organism: Merops nubicus; assembly: GCF_000691845.1. Lineage (NCBI taxonomy): Eukaryota > Metazoa > Chordata > Aves > Coraciiformes > Meropidae > Merops > Merops nubicus. The sequence continues at coordinate 10,776 of NW_008587552.1, forward strand.
TGAACAAGCAACCAGACAACAAAAAGTCCAAGGAAGCCATGAGCAGGTGAGCATCTTGGTGCCTGTCCAGTCCCTCCAGGAAGCAAGCTCTGGAAAGCTTTCACACTCCAGCCCAGTCCAAGCAGGGCCATCACAGCACCACTGAACCGAGCACCCCACAACATGCCAGGCTGCAATCTGCTCAGTTCTGGAGCATTATGTGCCACCTGAAAACACTTGGGGATTAGCTGTCCACAGCTCCAGTGTTTATAAATATTCAGGAGTCCAACAGAGCACTCCCAGCACAGGCTGCTTCGCCCTGTGATACAAGTTTGATGCAATTTCCCATAGAATCTGGAAATTTCTTTGCACTGCCTACAGGCTGTGACCTCTCCCACAAAAAAAACCCTCCCTTCAAAGCAGAAAAATACCAACTGTTTAAAAGATCTACCAGCTTTAGTGGTTTTCTATCTGCTGGAGTGCTAAGCACTCAAGCAGCCATCTCACCTGTCTCAGCCCTAGTGTCTTTGTGTCCCACATCTGCTTTATATTCCAGAAGAAAGGCTGTTCACACTTCTGGCAGGAATCACTTTCCAGCCATTGAGGAGCCTATAAAAGAGCAAGAGATGCAAACAATCAGAATTAGTTTTTCCTCATGCAACAGTCAAGGAAGTCGGTTTTAAGAGCTCGAAGTTTGACTTGGAAAGGTGCCCTGCCTCAGCTCTGGACCTTACAATAGATTGCCTGAGGTATAGGTACATAGGAAGTTTAGTGAAAATAAACAAGAAACTAACCCACCCAAGATTGCAGTTATTTGTTACCTACGCACCTCCTACACTTTTAAAGCCTGCAGCAGTATGTTGTGTTTCTGCCTCAGTGAGAAAACTAATTCAAAGATCTAAGTTATTAAACTTGTTGCAGGCACTCAAAGCTTGCTGCTCTGGTTGTAGAAGCTACAAGGCAGCCTCCTCTAGCAGGGGAGGTCCAGAAGTAAATTCTGGAAGTAAATATCTTTTCTGCTTCCCTAGGACTACAGTTTGAAATCATTCAAAACTCATCTGCCTTTTTCATCCTGCCCACATCTTCATTACAGAGCCCTCCTTCCACTTGCATTTTTCTCCTGCTGTAAATGCAATAAGCCAAATTAAAATAGAGCTTCCACCACATTTCAACACTCAAGACACTTGAGCTGAGCATCCCTGTAAGGGACAGAAAAAGAGGCACACTTTTTTGTACATAGACTTGAATGGGAACATGCATGCATCTGATGGGGGAGCCTCCCTGAAAAAACAGACAGATGCTTCTCCACCAAGTGAAATGTTCCATATTCCTTCTCCTCCTTACTTACAACAGCAGTTTTCACTTCGCATTTCTGAGAAGACAATTCCACTTGCTGGCTCCCTCTAACACAAAAGCAGGGTATCTTAAGTTCAGGCATTAAACAGGAGGTGTAAACCTGCCCAAGCTTCCAATGCTATTGCCAACATACAGCTGAAACTGCCTAAGATGAATAGTTCAGCCATAACTGGAGTTACCATTCCTTCTAAGCCAACAAATCTGTCTTCAAAGTCTTGATGCATTAGTGCCTATTTGAAGATACCTTACACCACAACTCACTAGCTAATGCTTCAAAGGCAGTCTGCTCATCATTCTCCAAATATTTAGTTTCTTTGCTTTTGGACAGGGCTAAATTATGTTTTTCCAACAAATTGAGACATCAGGGCTGTTCTAAGTTAATCATATAATTTTAATTGTATTAAAATTATTATTTAGAAGGTCCCTTGATTACTGTGCACACATCCAGAAAAGAAACTGCCACATCTCATTTTCCCAGCTATATTTTAAGTCAGCTCCTTGCAACTACAAAGCTTTGAAATATCACAGAAGTTCTGAAGCGAGATCATCGTGCTGAAAGTGGCAGGAGCATCACATACAGCATTCTGTCTGTTTATGGTGACAGCTCAACACATCTCAAGAAACTTCTTAAACATGACAAGGAAAAGCAACAGGGCAAGGAAAGCTGAGCCTTAAATTCTGCTCTTTGGGGCCATCAAAACTAACTCCTATAATTAAGGTTTAGCCCAGGTCAGTAGTGACATACATCTTATCTTCTGTTAGGGATGTGAATTGATACAAACACAACATGCATGGCAGCCTCAGCTGCTGTCCACTAAGGCCTCTAAAAACAAAGGTGTCTGGAGACTGAATCTCTACTTCCTAACTGCATTTCAAAAATGGCATCTTGCTTCTTTACCTGCTTTGACCTGAGCTGAGAACTTAGTTCAAGACTGTTGCAGCACAGTCTGTTTGGTTTCTTTACTGCAGAAGCTTGCCTGCTTTAGGCTGTTCAGCAGCAGGGGCTATAGCCATCCCTGTGAACATGCTCCCTCATTAAGACAAAGCAGTCCCAAGCCTGTCCTGCACGTCTCCTGTCCTGGGAATCCACCTACTACCATGCAGCACGGGCAGCTGCTAGAACACAGCAGGTTTTGGGAACACCATTGCACCTTCAAGCTTCAGGCAACATGAAGAAACCAGCCTGCAGAACCAACTGAGCAAAGCCACATCAGCCACTGAGAAGGGAAACGAAGCTTACAAAATTAAACCCTTGAGGCAGGACACGATCTTACCTCTTCTCGGCTGATGTCCATGTTCCAAACAGCAATTCCTCCATCAGCTGAGCAAGACACGAGCTGCCGTGTCAGCTGGATGTAACAGACAGCCTGCACCTTGTCACTGCAAGAGAGCAGCCACTGTTAACCTGCAGGCACTCCAACAAAGCTTCCCTTCCCAGCAAACCCCAATTTACCCTTGCAAAACTACCTAGGAAGCCCAAACCCGATTTCCAAACACTTTGCTAAGTCTGCTGTGAAGATGAGTGAACAGATGCTGTCAGCTAAGCCCCACCCCACCATCAGGAGATGGCCTAGAAGAGTGTTTTTCCAGAACACTAGAGGTGCAGCTCTCTCCTAACTGGCAGTAAGCATCGGCAGCGAGCGGAGCGTCAGCTGGCTCAGAGCCTGCCTGCAAACACTCCTCTCCCTTGGCAAGGAGAGTCACTTATCAAAACAGAGACAACTGGGAAAATAAAGAGAAATATTTGTTTCAAGATACAGCTAGGAAGCAGAGGGAGCTTCCACATTTGCTAACGAATCACAACAAATCCCTCTGTAGCTGCAAGGCAAAGTGTGCAGTCACCAATAAGACAGTTTAATCTCAAAGTCAGGGCAAAAGAAACAGCTAACAGAGGATCCTGAGAGTATTAGACTGCTTTGCAACATCTACGTTGAACTAAAAAAAGCCATTCTGCTTCTCAGAAGAACTTACTTTCCCATTCAGTATGAAATTTGATGCTAAGTGTGATGTTTGAAGAGAAACTAACAGTGTTGTAAGTCTTCACCAGGACACGTGATACAGCAGTAACAGCAGTATAAAGTCCTCCAGTCACTGACTTCAGTTACTTTTGGGTAACCACTACTCTACTATTAGTTCTTTAGCCATAAAACTAAATCCTTAAGATCTAACAAGAGTTCTAGGGCTATGGGTGTCAGTCTTGATCAAGGATGGATGGAGGCATCTATGGAATTAGACAAGAGGAGAAGGCACTACACAAATACATCTTTACACAAACAAGATCTCTCTACCACTGCCTTTCAGTAGAATATACCTTCAGTGGTGAACTGCCCATCAGACTAAATCAAGGCCCTAGATTTAAGGGCAGCTAGCATCGTCCCTCTAAAAAGCTGGCTGAATACACCAACTAACCACCTAATCCATAGAGCAGTGGAGAGGTGAAGTGCTTTTCTGAAGTCCAGAGACCACCCCTGTAGTTTCACCAGTTGATCACCTCTGACAGGAAGGGACAGAGAACAGGAACATACTGAAGCTCATGCTACAGGGGTACATGAACAGACTTAGACATTAAGTTCCTAGCCTCACCCCCACAGGCAACTCAGTGAAGTATTTATAACACTGAAGCACACAACTCTTCCTAAAGTCCAAGCAGGACTATTTGGGATTGTTCCCACCTTTTTCTATAACCTACTTTTATGTTACACCCTCATTTACCGAAGTATCAAACATGCAGAAGAAAGATTTATCAGCAATGCTTTCCTAGTGGTGATTATCCTTCTTCCCCCTCAAAGCCCTCAGTTCTGCAAAAAGTTCTTTCCTGCATTACTCACAAAGACTCAAACACCTCCCCACACTATTTCCTCTCCTCAGGACCCTGTGTTCCCTGCGGGGGCCGTGGGAGGGACAGGCCCTGTTACATACTGGTGTCCCTGGAGCAGCAGCGTCCGCCCCTTCCTGCCGCCGATGTCCCACATGATGATGCTGTGATCAGAGGCACCCGAGAAGAGCAGGCGTTGCACGGGGTCCCACCACAGGGAAGTAATACTTCCTAGGAGAGAACATCCTGCAGTCAGACCTGAGGGATCCACTCCCCAAGGCAGTCACACTGCCTCCCCTGGGTCACTGCAGTGAAACCCGAGGGACTCCCTCAGTGCAGGAACTGATGCTGAAAGCTCGAAGGCAAAGGACAGGACAACAGGAAGGTACTGTCCTGCTAGAGAGGCAAAGAGCATTTGGCAACAGAACAAAACATTCCTGAGAGGACAGCTAGATGCAAAGCATAAGGCAGGAGGTGTGAGTTACCAGCTTTCCAGAAGGCCCAGCCTGGCTGGGCAAATCAATAGACACACAAAGAAATGAGGCCTCTAACAGCAGCAGCCCTATACTGAACCCACAGGCATGGTAACATAGACAGGAAACTGAAGACATCATTTTGTCACTCGTGCCACCTATAGTTCAAGTTCCAGGAACATTTTATTCCCTCCCAGACACCCTTCTGATGCTCAGCTGTCACCCACGGCCTTAACAGTCCAAAAAAAAAAGAAATGGTAATCACAGACCAAATCCTTCAGAGCTCCCTGAAACAAGAGGCTTCTCTTCCCTCTTTTAGGGCTACACTGGTTCCAGACTGACACCTTTGGGAATAGTTGTCTCAAAGAAGACAAAACATCTGCATCATGAAAGGCAGTTTGAGTATTCTCTCAGCATCACACAGAGCAGGTTGTTAAATATGGAGAATTCTGGAAGCTGACTGTTGAAGGACAACCTCTAAAACCATTTAAAAGCCGCAAAGCACACACTGCTTGCTTCTGAAATCACAGCAAAGCAAGAGCTAGAAAGGAAACAAGATGAAGTCAAGACTTGTGAAGTCTGGCAAACAGCTGCACTTGGAGAAGAACTGGATGTCTTTTAAGGTTAGTTACCAGGCTTTGAGAATGTCATATAAATACCATGGAGAAAAAAAGGTTACAATCAATCTGCTTTGCTTTAAACAAAAAAAGATGAAGTAGCTATTGTTACACCAATTGAAGGAAAACCTCTTTCTGCCCCTAAAGTTTAACCATCTTTGATACTAGGTCAATTCTTGTTTTGAGCATCACAATCACCTCAGGGAAATTATATATGAGCCAAAGTTGTCTGCTAGGTGGACAGTGCTGCTGAAGTCGCTGCTTGGAAGCCCACCACAACTCAATGGCTACAGTTCACTCTGTATGTGGTGCCCTGTCCACACAGACTGCTTCCAGTGACAGCAATATCTGCTGAGGAGCTGCACTTGAACACAGACTAGAGGTAAATGTAAAGGAGCCACTAGGGCCAGGAGGCTTATTTTGCTCTGCATTGAAAGAATGTGAAATTCCACTCATGAGCAGAAGGGGCATTTATCATTGGGAAAATCTCAACTTGCCTCCTGCATGCAAGCCCAGCTTTATCACTTCAGTTGTCTGTAACTCAGGATCTACCCAGCTTTAACAAAGCCTGCTCTGTACTCACAGCTACTGAACAAGGCAGCGTTTCCAGCAGGCCACAGACTCGTGACCCAGTCATTCACCCCTAGCCAGGCCAGCACGCTGATTTGAAAGTTGCCAGCCCCTCATGGGAAGAGGCATTACATCTTGTTTCTTCCTCACAGCATACTATTAAATTAGACATTCTTCTGTGATCTGCATTCTTGCCACACTCATTACAGCAGCCAGTGGCTCCATATTGCACTGCACACTACTTGGCTCTTCATTTGATAAGGACTTCAACCATACTACACAGGATGAGACATCTGTCCTTAACTAGACAGTTTTGCTTCTAAAAGGCTCTCTAGATTTCTCACACATACCTTAGTTTCAGCTAAACATAGGAAACTGAACTAGTCTCTCATAAAGACTGATCAGAACAGTGAAGCCCACAGTGGGAAGAACTAAGGGGCTTTTTCGAACCTAGACAGGGGGCTGCAAAAGCTGCTTTAGGTATTATCATGGTACTACAGGGTCTCCAGAAAGAAAACAGGGACACATTCTCGTCCTTTCTTTTCAATGTTAAGGAGACTGACGTTTCTAAAGGTGGCCATCTAGTGGAGAACCTGTGTTTAACTCCATGCAGATGTTCATTTTTCATCTGTAATAAGAGTACCTGCCAGTACTGACAAGGTTAAAGATTTCTCCTCAGCAAGAGTGTGTCCATTCAGAGACAGTCAGGTGTACAGCTTGGACCTGCTTCTGACAACTGCCAACCCACTAGCTGTTTATCCAGTATATGTCTTTAAGAGGTAGATACCCAACTGAACGTCTCATCCCGATTTACAAGAAGGGGCTATAAGCTGGGTCAAGGGGAATTAAGAGGAGGAGTTACTTTACCTTCATGCCCTTTGAGTGTTGTGATAACTGAGCATGTATTCTGCTCGAGCTTCAGGAGAGTGATCTGCCCAGAGGAGTCACCAACAAAGGCGTGCCGAGTTTCATGATCGTATCTGAACACCAGTCAAGGAGAAGCCACGTTTGCTTTTAAGAGCATTTTACAGGTCTGAAACAGCATAGCTATCAGCTCCTGGGTCCAAACTAACTGGAAAGAGCTTTATAACAGGCCAGGTAAGTAGTTACATGTCTGCTTCCAGAAGGGTGAGAGACTGTAGCAGTTAAACTTTTTTCATTCCACTCTTCTCCTCCTACTTCCCTACACGTGCAGGTAAGACAGCAAGCAAAGTGAGAAAAGTTTTAAAAAGCCAGTGGAGAAGCTGTGAAATAAGCTATCCCTTAGTTTAAGGCAAGCCAAGTAGGTTTAGACCATTTCTAGCAGGTATTTACATAACACACACATCCTCTTCCACAAGAGAAGCCAGAACTCCTCAGGCAGTGCAGTGCTACCATTAGGAGCACCTTGCTGGACACTGGGTGACATTCAGCCATTCATTCACCAGTTATCTGCTCATCTCAACTCAGTTTTCTAGTATGTTACTCTCCCTCGCGGCCCCAAAGCCAAGTAGGTTTAGACCATTTCTAGCAGGTATTTACACACACATCCTCTTCCACAAGCGAAGCCAGAACTCCTCAGGCTACTCACTGCAGTGCAGTGCTACCATTAGGAGCACCTTGCTGGACACTGGGTGACATTCAGCCATTCATTCACCAGTTATCTGCTCCTCTAAACTCAGTTTTCTAGTATGTTACTCTCACTGGTGGCCCCAGGACAGGAAACCTAAGACACAAGGACATGGGCCCTCCACAGCTAGCTCACCTTGCAGCAGAAGTAGCTACTGAAAAGATGAGATGATCTCATTTGTGGTCCTGTTCTCTGCACTTTTGGGTTCATTGAAGCAGATCCTTCAGCACAGTATTGAATACTGAAGGGCATTTCAGAAAGGGTTCTGTCCTGTCACGTGGCCACAAAAGGCACACCACATCCTGACACGGGGTCTCTGCACATTTGGCAAAGCCATTACACATCACCACAGCTCTCTGACACCAGGCTGTTGTCAGTGTGTAACTCCTGTCTCCAGAAGCTAAAACACAGCAACTGGGTGGAACTGGATGGAACTAGAACACCTGGCACATTGTAAGACTTTTTGTATTCAAGATACAAGCATGAACTACAAAAAGCCCATACAGCTGACAGCACATAACCCAAAAGTTGTGCATAAACACACCTGTCCTGGAGCCACACAAGAACACAAGCAACAATGAGCAAAGCAGCCTACTCTACCTGACAGACAAGACTAACTTGAAGTCAGCATAGCACAAAGCTGACCACCGAAGTGAAAAAAGCAGAGATTTTGCTATCTGACAATGTTCTGCAATCTCTTAAGCCTTCTGAATCTTGAGATAAACAATTTGCTTTCAACAAATCCACTAAGTCGCTGAACATGTGATCCTCCCCTCATCTTGGAGGTTCAGGCTAACATTATCCCCACTAATCCAGTAAAGAAGAGGCACTCTGCCGTGGCTTCCAGAAGCTTACGCACAGAATCGCTGACAAATAACTCCACAGGAACCTCCTGACAGGGAGGCCAAGCACCTAGGACTTGAATGCACACTGGCATCTGTTGAGCAAAGTGACTTTTGCATACAGGCCAGGCTGCAGACACAGTTCCTGGCCACTTCCACAAGATGCCACTGACAGACGTCTCAGAATTAGGAACCAACACACACTGCAACCTCTGCACTCCAAGGTCACAACATCCCCTTCTACTACCTAGCAACAGCTAGCAAATAAAGGTATGGAACATCTCATTGGAATAAGGGGTCACAGACTTGCAAGAGATTTCATTCTGGCCGTTTACATGAAAAGAAGGGAACAAATTGAGCTAAAGGAACAACATCTTTTAGTTTGAGGGTAGCAATGGTTTTTCAAAGGATACTGTAGACACGAAGCCCAGGAGGTGAAGTAATGTCTCCCCAGCATGCTCCCACTCCTGGTGCACATCCAGCTGATGCACTTGTCGTGCCCAGTGCTGATAACCCACTCTGAGGCCAGGCAGAAAGTGATAGCAGACACTCGACTCTGATGGGCTGTGGAAGAAAGATTCTGGTTAGTTCTTCCCTAAAAATCCAAGTGACATGCTCTTCTCTCCCAACTCAGAGATGCAGTGAAGGCAATGGCTAAGCAGTGCCCCAGGGAGAGGTTTTTGACCACCAGATTATACTTGCCTGGATTATAAAGTTAGCACTGTTCTGTTTGGTATTTGCCTTCTGAGGAGCTGAAGTGAACCAAATGTGTCAGTGAGCCAATTTAAGCCTTTCTCCCAGAGAGAGAGAAGCAGAGTTCAGCCCTGAGACCAGGGCTAGTTTGGCCAGGACTTCTGGGGAGCCACGTAACACTTCTAAAAACCTCATCTGCTCCCTTGAAGCACCTCTTTGCCTGACCCCAGGGGAGCTATGCTCAGCTTCAGGCTTTCAACAACTTGAAAGGGCTTCTAGTCCTCTTGCAACCCATGACAGCACCCAAAGCCCACCCAGCTTTGTTTAGAATGCTGTCACTAACAAGTTAAATGAGCATTAGAAGCCTCCCCTGCCCCCAAGATGGGAGCACATCCCTTGACTGAATTTCAAGCCATCCTCCTGAGGATAAAGGGGAGGTTTGTTGCTTTAAGAACAAGGTCTTTATCTGCTGAGAACATTGCTTCTGTCAGTGTCAGGGAGTCATAAGACAAGCTGCGCTTTGTTTTGCTACATAATCTGCAGCCTTTAGGAATCTCCTTAAGGCTTTTCACATTCATATTCCAATTTTAACCATCAACTGAGTTCCATATTTCTTTTAAGGATGTGCACAAAATGCTGAAGCCAGCATCTCCATATGTATTAGACCAATCCCTGTTCCCCAGGTACCAGAAACCCAAGATCTTTCATCCCTATTGCTCTCCAACAGAGAAGGTAAGAGCTCTTATCACCTAGAAGTAACCAAGCCCAGTGAATACAGAAAGGAAGGATGGAAATTGCAAATATCAAAAGCACCTTTAGAAAACTCTTACCCTAACATTCATGAATGTAACTACTCCCCTTGAAGAGCAAAATCTGAACTCACTAGTTCCAACTCATTACTCTCAGAGGATCAGATGGCCTGAACTTCACAATGACAGGCTCAGCTGGCTAAGCATCACTCAGTAAGAGAACTTACACCTCATGGCAATTATCCCCAAATTAGTGACAACTAGGTCAGTCTAATTTAAATCATATTTGGACCCGATTCATCTGTGACATGTCCAGCTTCCCAAGCATTTTGGATGCCTTCCCTTCACCCAAATGTTAGCATAGACACTGGTTAATGGTTTACCTGGATAGGTCTTCACAAAGTTCATCTTATTGAAGTCCTCCGAAATATGAAACTCCTAAAAGCAAAGGGGAACCATTAGAGAAGATACCACAGTGACATAAGCAATACTACTACCCAAAAAAGAGCAGTAACCTCACAGGCCCAAATTTGCATAGCAGCAATGTATCTCATGAAGCACCAGCCATTTCTGAGGCTGGAGCACAGCACACTGACACACCAGCTGTAAATTGAGGTTCCTAGGGAAGGACATTTTCAACAGGGAGCATCCTGTCAGAATCAAGTTTGCCAAAGAGATTATTGGAACAGGTAAGATCTCATTTGTCCCCAGCAGGAGCAAACAGAATTGTATCTTCTAGTAATTAGGATTTACATATCTGGGACTTCATAACGGACAGATTTCAGTGAGTACTCTCTATTTGATCCACAGGGACTGGGCTTTTGCCAAGAAAGTTTTGACCAGATGATCTCAAGGTCCCTTCCAACCTGCTATTCTGTAACGAGGCTCACTGAACTTTTAAAAGTCTCAGCTTGCCATTTCAAGCACTGATCAGTAGAATCACTGTTCTGTGTAGCTCTGTGTAGACCAATCACAGCAGTTATCAGCAGAATCACCACTTATGACACTCACGCAGTGGCTCCTTAAAGGGCAGTTATTATTTTGACCTTCTTTTCATAGGGAAAGGAAGGTATTAAAGCAACCGAGAGCCATAAGATTCCTCTCCTTTGCCAAGAAAAAATTATCAGCTCCAGCAACACCCGGTGCTCACAGGCCATCTAAGCAATTCTAACACACTCTAAAAAATCCCAGCAACTTACCATGATGGCTCCATTGTCCTGGCCTACAAATATTCTTCTGCTGTCATGATGATAAGCCATGGCTGAACATGGTGCTGTCAAAAAACCCAAGCATGTTACAGTTATTGGAGTCTCTAGGATACACACGACTTCTACTGAAACCAACCCAAAAGCTGTTTGAGATTACATAGTTTGATAGCAATGAGTCTCCACAGCCCACGTCCCTCGGTGGGACAGGTTCCCAGAGGTGAAGCTGAGGAGCAGTACAGGACTGTGCTAACTCAGACACACTGCTAGCAACCATGTGCAGACACGAGTTCCTGCCACACTGTGCAGCTCAGCCACCAGCAACAGCACATGCAGCTGGGTACACTTCAGAACTTGAGGTCCATAGGATGAGGGAGCCCCGAGTCATACACAAGAAATATTCCATCTTTAGAGCTGTAGCATTATAGAGAGTAAATTCAACACAAATATTTAATGGCATGTCAGCTTCACTCTGAATAATGTCTCAACACCTGCAACAATAAGGCAAGGGGTATTTCTGAGATGACACACAATCTCCTTTAGCAGAAAACCTCTAAAGATCTCCTTCCCTTTCTGAAATTAAGAGCCAAAATAAATGTGAAAAGCCATGACAACAAAGTTACAATGAAGTGGCCTAAGAAAACTTTGCACAAATATTTCACTGAAGAACATCCTCATTAAACTTGTAAATGACAAGGATGAGCAGGGTACAGTGTAACCATACATTCATGAAAATGTGGCCTTAAAGGTGCTTTGAAAAAATCTAAAGCCAGACAAGACAATCTGGGATATTACAGTGGTCAGGCTGCCAAAGGACCAAATCCATCCCTACAGGCACACTATTTTGTGCAACCTTTTTTAGAGAACAACCTGAATAGTCTCTTTAGAAAACCAATAAATGGAACAACTCCTGTAATTTAGACCAACTATTAGGGGGAAAAGAAAGATTCCAGCACTGCACTTACATGACATGGTGTGGTAGATGCTGGGCCAGTACTGGCCACTGTCTCTCTTCAGCCATACTCGTATTGTTCTGTGGGAAGAGTGAGGAGAAAAGAGTTTAAATAAAGCACATCAGTAGATATCTACTACTACAAGAAGCAGCAGAAACACTGTTGCAGCTCACCCCAGAAATCACTACATATTGCAGCCCTTTAATTCCTTCTCTTTGGCTCTGACTGATTTAAGTCAAATTTGAGTTGCAGGAACTTTCCAGCTTTGGCAGAGCAAACCACAGCTTGTTTTATGGCAGATGAAATGTCTGATATGTTAAAAAAAAAAGAATCAAGCCTTGGAAGGAACATAAAAAATGGTCTTGGGACTATTTAGCATTATACCATTCTCCTGACTGTCAAAACCTGGGGGGAAGGATACAAAAGAAGCAGCAAGGAAGTGGACAGTTATTGTTGGTTAAAAACCTTCCTGCAACAGAGACATCTGAAGAGAATCTACATCAAGAAGTTAAAAGCAGGCTTGTAGACAGTGTTAAGGGCATCTTAAGTCTTCTTGAAATTTCTTCTCCAAACCATTGTTTGCCTTCTCATTACTGTTTGAATCCAACTTCCTCATTCCTAACTGGAAACTTAAATGATCTGTAAATACGTGTGCCTGGAAACACAGTCAAGAGACTTCACTGAGATGAGTCTGTTTACTTTTAGCTAAATAAAGGCCTGGTATTTAGGATTTTTTTTAGAGAAAATCTAGGAAATAGGTTTGCTAAACACCACGTGGAGTTGCCAGTCAGAGTTTAACAAAAAGAGCCCAGGAGGGGACCGGTATCTGGCATCAGGAATTTGAAGGTATAAAGTTGACATTCTAATTTTGTAATCCACATAAGGGCTTTTTTAGAAAAAAAAAAAAAACACACCCAAAAATAAAGCAGACAACACCCATCCTTAGCATTCTACTTTTCTAAAACTTGAAGACAACACAGCTGAGAACACACTGCCTCAAAGGAATGATTTTCAGCTTTTGAATCAAGCTGCTTTGCCAGCAGTTCAGTGGCAAATGTTACTCCAGTCCCTGAAATAGTCTGCATGAAGACCACCACTTAAAAGCTATCACTTCCTCATCAACAATAATCAACACCCTGACTCACAGTCAGAAAATTAGCTCTTCAGAAGAGCAGCTGGTATTTCTCAGTAGCATGAGAAAACTAAAAATCTCAGTGCTTCCAAGTCATTCTTAGGGTGCAGATGCCAGCAGGAGCATGGGTTAGCACCTAGGGCTTTTGAAGGGCTCTTTAATGGCTTTTTAAAGCAGGTCCATCACACCCCAGCTGTTGTGAACATTTTAGATGGTATCTGCCACCCTTACTAATTCAACTCTTCCACTCTTGGCTCAAACCATGTTATTTTTGATATAAAAAGGAGTTCTCATAGCATTTGAAATCATGCCTTGCTGGCTTTCCAAAAGTAGACTTTGTTTCCTATCACTATTCTGGCTGATTATACCCAACCAGGAAATAACACAAAGGAGAGCAAGGCTTTGTTTTTTTAATAAGCAAATTATTTCCTGGAAGTACAACTTGAGTGCGGCCATCAACAACATGGCCCCTGAGGTTGAGAGCTGAAGCATACAGCTGCAAGAGTTAGCAAAATTAACTTCTGAAAGCTTCTTATTTTGGTTTAAGTAAGATTTAAACCTTGCTAGGCTCATGCTTGCAAAGATAAGCTGTCAGACAGCTTTATATCTAATTACACAAAGCTCTGACTGAGCAAATTTTCAAGAGATTGTTTCACAGTAGTCAGCAACTAACCTGTGCCAAAACCCTACTTCTCCTCCACTCCCTCTCCTGCAGATTTGTTGTGGTGCATGGCCTCACAAATCTCCTCAATTTATGCAATATCAGTTCTAGCTTAAAGGCCTGGAGAAGTCCTCCAGAAATGCCACTTCCAGAATCTCCTTCTACCATAACATTGTTGTATTATGAGAACCACCCTATCAATCCTAGAGTCTTTAGCACTCCTCTCAGAACTTGGTCTTTGTTTAGTGAAGAGGCTTTTGCTCTGTCCCTGAGAAGAGCTGGCCACCACTCACCTTTCCTCAGGCATTCCCTAAGGGTCTACAAAGACACGGGTTTGTCTCTCAGCACTCTCAGGAAAGAAGTAAAAATGTTGAAACTCATTAAGGAGCACCCAGAGACAGACACACACTTTTTAAAGGTGGGACTTGATGATCTTAAAGGTCTCTTCCAACTAAAACGACTCTGTGATTCTAAATTACAGCAGACTCAGATAGCTGAGAGTGGCAGGAGTAAGTAAAACAAGATTAAAACAGACCTCCAGGTTTCCCTGATGTGGAGCACTGAACCAGAAGCTGCTTTCAGCTGGAAAGCAGGCACATGTATAGACAAAGGGGGAGTTCTGGCTGGGTTTTTTCCACGCAATATAAAGAAACACACACAAGTCATCTTTAAGCCACACTGAGTGCAGCATTACCAGCTTTGAAGGATTCTCAGTGTTCTCAGTTGCTGCTTCCTTTACAGAGCAAGCAGCCAACAATGTTGGAGAAAAAAACTGGGGTTTGAGAGCAGTCAAAACCCTTCAGCATTCATGCTCCTGCCACACAAGCTGCCCTCTAAAAGGCAAACGTTTGATGCCAAGGAGAGGGAAGGGATGGAAGAGGAGCAGGCCAGCCCAAACGTGGTACAACACAAGCACTGGTGGTGCAAGTGCTGCACAGCTCCAGCAGTCCCTTTCCAAGGACTGCATCCTCCCAACACCTTCAGACCACCAGCTACTGCTGTCCTATCTCAAGATCACTAACAACGGGTTTTCTAGAGAGAACAGAAGACTGCAGCCAAAACAAAGCAGAAGTATTTGGGCTGCTAGTGACCCTGTTCCCAAAGCAGCATGAGGTACCCAGTTTAATCAGAGTGCAATACACACTCAAGGACACAGCTTGTAGTTGATGCTTTTTCTTGAATTGCTGCTCAGTAAAAGATTGATTTTTGACCAATATTCAAGTTCCGTGACAAACAAAACCCCTGATATTTCAACTTCAGTAGTAAACAGAATACCTTCACTTGTCATTTCAGGTCTTGTAGACCAGCCTATCATTCCTCAGCAACCCCAGCTGCTGCTGGGCAACACTCACCTTGTCTTAGCTCTCTGCTGAGAGCAAGGATAATAAGGCTAAGTCCAAGGATTTGAGCCTATCCCAGATCTGTGCAGCCCACACTGGCCTATCTCAGCTGGGAGCATGCCAGATGCCTACAGGGATACAGAGCTCATCATCCTTTCCAGGCAAGTTCTCTGAAAGTTTTACAGATGGCAAGTATCCTGATGGAAAATTTTTTTCCCAATCTGATTTAACTCCTGCAGATATTCTTGCTCTGCCCCCCCCCCCCTTTTTTTTTTGGCTTCAAAACCTTAAAAAAGAGCTAGATATTACTGGTATTCACAGGTCTATTACAGCATCTTTCATACCCTCCAAAACAAACCCCACACTCAAACAAAAGAACCATTACTTCTCATTCTGGTGAATATTTAAAATAAAATCCTCTAAGGAGAGGATAATCAGCAGCATTCCTGGCAAACGTTTTCCTACCAATGTTTTCCTCACTACCCAGTTTGTAAACACATTCCTCTGGTTGTTATGAAACACTTGACAGCCTTAGCTGTCTTAAGGTGCAATAAAAAAGTACTTTTGCCCTACTGTTTTGTTTCACTCCTTGGACCCTGTGCTTGGCTTGGTGCTAGCGGTGTGATCAGCTCCACACCTACAGCCCCTTTTCAGGGAGCCCACAAGAGAGGGGTAACTCTGGTGTTCTACACGGGTGAGTAGCTCTGGTGCAGCCTGGGAGGCACCCCTGACTAGAGGCAATATGCTGCAACAGTTTCTGGCAGTCTCAACTCCCCTCCTAAGGCAGGCTACCCGAGTTCAGCCTCCAGAGCTGCCCTTAGAGACTGACCCTCCCCAAAGGTGGGCAGTGGGCTCTGCTCTGCTCCCACGGGGCCACACCCAGCACAGGACTGGCCCAGGTAAAGCTGCAGCCACACCCTTTGCTCTCAGCAACACGGCAGGAGCACACAGGCAGCTAACATCCAGCACCACCCTCTTAGTTTAAAGGCCAGCACTGTCTGGTGCCAGCAACATAAGGCCACCACATGAAATTCCCTTCAGGTTTAACTCGGATACCAACTCTTAAAACTTGCTACTTCCTCCTCTCTCCTTCAGGAAGCGCATCAAAAGAAAGGGAACACAGACCCGTCCAGATTCAGCCCGTGCTGGCACCCAACAAGCCATTCCTGCAGCAAAGGAAGCTGGCTTCCTCTTCACCAGGCAGGAAAGTGCCTTTTTAGACTCTGAACAGCCCCCACCAAGTTGCAAAATCAAGCTCCGAAGACGCAGGTGCTGTTCTGTGGAGTCACAAAGCTCTGTGTCCTGCCTTTCCACACACACATCCATGCACAGGCTGGAATCCTGCAGTCTAAGAGCACCAAAATATTTCACACATCTAACTGGAGAGCTGGAGAAGCACCTTTGCCTTTTATCCTCCAATCCTGCTAACACTGCACCGAATGCTTCCAGCAGCCAAACCCCAGCATTCTGAAAGCTTGAGAAAAAAAGACCAAGGTACCTCCTACAAACTAGAAATTGATGATAAAACCCTATCACTAATATTGACACACTTCAGAGCTTCCCTGACAACATGTTTCAACAGACACCCTATCTGATGGCTGAAAAAGATATTCTGAGGAATAGGAGCCTGACTTCGAGCACTTCATAAAAATATTTTCAAAAAGCCTTTAAACAATGTAAGGAAATATTTGCCTTCAACTCCCCAAACTTGCAGCTCTGTACTTCAGGCTTTCAGAATTCAGCCATGAGTTCTCACTGGTCCTGATAATTGACGGCTCAGCTGAAAATTAAGTGTCCTAATCTTCAGGGAAAAAAGGGGGGAGGTGGAATCCCATTAACCACTTTAAAGATCTACTTAAGTCTTTCCTCTTCCAAATTCAATGACTTCTGCTGCCTATTTTATAAAGAGTTCAACCTGCACTCAAAAACAATTCTTTGAAGGCCAAGGAAAAACATTCTCTCCTTCACAGTCCATCCATTCCCCCCAAATCCTGAATGTCTTGGCCAACAAACATGAAGCTTCTAAAAGTATTAGGTGCTTTTGCTAGCTGGCCTTTCTGACCTCAAAATAAATGCCAGAAAAGCACATTTACCAGGCAACACCATAGCTCTGGTTATCAGCACCCACACCGTTTCTTACCAAGTCAGGTTTTTCAAATGAGAACTCATGCAAAAGATTAATGCAAATTCAGTTTTAAAGTTCTCTGTTCTAGCAGCAACATCCTCCCACCACAGAGCCACATCTCAACTGACCTCAAAATAAATGCCAGAAAAGCACATTTACCAGGTAACACCATAGCCCTGATTATTTTCAGCACCCACACTGTTTCTCACCAAGTCAGGTTTTTCAAATGAGAACTCATGCAAAAGATTAATGCAAATTCAGTTTTAAAGTTCTCTGTTCTAGCAGCAAAATCCTCCCACCACAGAGCCACATCTCAAAGAAGGCACCTTCACACTTCTGCACACTCCCTTCAAACGCTGCCGTGGTTTCTGGACAGCTCTTCAGGGGCATCTCCTACCTCCCCACATTTAAAAGTCACTTTTCACGTAGCTCAGGGGAGATTCCAGCTCTCCCCACGGCTCTGCAGACCCCTCACCTCGCTCCAGGCACCAGCCCCCTGCACTACTTCCCTTCTCGTTTACACTTTGGTTTCATCTGAATAACCCTGTAGTGGCATTAGCAGCTTTTGCAACCCATGTTTCACATGCTCTGAGAGCCAGTGCTGAGCACGAGGGTTACTCTGAAGACATCTTCCCTTCCTAGCAAAAGGCAGAGGAAAAAGCATTCTCACATTTTCAGTTCTGCTCATCACCACTGCAGAACCCTTCCAGGCACACAAACGAACTCTACTTCTCCATCTGCTCGGCAGGGCCTGGAAGGCAGGGGTGAAGCACAGCAGCTTTTGGAAATGAGGAGGGAATGGCTGTCGGCCCTGCCCTCCCCAGCCCGGAGCTCCCTGCCTGCCTCCCACAGCCAAGTCGCCTTCTGCCCTTTCCCTCCCTCCAGCTGCAGCCTCGGTTGTTTCCTTACAGCTCCAAGCAAAAAGTTGTGGCTGCATGTCTCCTGCCAAAGGTAGCACCTAAACACCGACTCTCCTCCTGCCACAGCACTGCACCCTCCTTTTGGGGGTTTAGGAATACCAGGGACACAACCACAGCACTGCTCAAAAATAAAAACATCAAGAGAATGTGAGGTGAGCAGAGGGCTCAGCCCCACACGGAGCAGAACCACACACTCTGCCCCAGCCCTGCACGGAGCTGAGACCACCAAGGAAGGGGAGATGACCGGGGGGGCTCAGCCCCAGCCCTACACAGAGAACGTCGAGGAAGGCAAGCAGACTCGAGGGATCTGGGGCGGGGGGGCTCAGCCTCACACAGAGAATACCAAAGGAAGAGAAGCTGAGTGGGGGGCTCAGCCCCAGTCCTACTTAGAGCTGAGAACACCAAAGGAAGGGCAGCTGAGTGGGGGGGCTCCGGAATTGGGGGGGACTCATCCCCAACCCCACATGGAGCAGAGTGCCAAGGAAGAAGAGCTGAACAAGAGGCTCAAGAATAGCGAGGAGCTCAGCCCCACACGGAGAACTCTAAGGAGAGGGAGCAGATTCAGGGGTTAAGCGCCAGCCCTGCACAGAGAACAACAAGAGAAGGGGGCTAACCCAGGGGCTCCAAGAATGGGGGGCTCAGAAACACACGGAACAGAGAACACCGAGGAAGGCGAGCTGAGCAGGGGGCTCAGCCCTAGCCCAGCACGAAGAACGCCGAAGGAAGGGAGCAGACCCAGGGGCTGCGGAACCGTGGAGGGGGCTCAGCCCCAGCCCCACACGGAGAACGCCGAGAAGGGGGAGCGCACCCAGGGGCTCAGCCCCACACGGAGCAGAGAACGCCGAAGGGGGTGAGCTGAGCCGGGGGGGTCAGGATCTGGGGGTTCATCCCCAGCCTCACACGAGCAGAGCAGACCGGTCCCTCCC
>NW_008587553.1:0-8511 GCF_000691845.1 Merops nubicus
GGCCGCAGCCGCGGCGCTTGGCGCAGGGAGTGCCCCGGCACGGAAGGTCCTCGGAGGGAACTGGCGCCTTGCCTGCCTGGAGCAAGGACGGAGTTTTCTTCCAGGCCAGTAACTCCAGCTGCCCCTTCCTTAGCGGGGATGCAGCTGCAGCTACTGCCCTGTGTCACAAGGGACCGGGCAGCTGCCCAGCCCCAGGTTAGGAATGCATCCAAAAGATTTTGTCACATGTAGCGCTGGCACAAGAACAGTTTTTAATTCTGGAGGACTTTTTAAAAGAGCTATAAGGAGAAGAAGATATGTATGCTTAGAGGAAATTATATATATATGCATAGAGGAAACGGGAGATCAAGTATCAAATAGTACATGTTAAGCAGTCACCAGCTGTCTTCAGCAAACTCGGGCTGCTCAAATCCTTTCACAACATTTCAGAAGGGGACAGGGAACTGAAATCACTCCAAGTTCCTTGTCTGTAGATTGCTGCTCCTCCTTATATAGGCAACTACCTCCCATAACAAACTCAGGGGAGATTTTTTCCTTCTTTTCTGGCTAGTAAAGATATCCTGACAAAGTTTACACAAACTGAGTACATCGACCAACCAAAGTCTGTTTATTATACATGTAGGTGCAGAAATATCTGCACTGTTAAAGCCACGCGTCATAGCTGAGTCGTGTCCTACTTTTACACAGTTGTGCTTCTTTTCCTACATCGTGCACAATGATGAAGCTTGTATAGGAGAAAAATATCAGAATCTTAGTTAAGAGCCTGTATTATCAACATCCCTTACTGAACAGAGAGTTAAAACTTAGAAAAATATATATGATATGCTATTGATCCATCATTCGCTTGACCAGATCACTGTATATTATTGTGCTTCTTACTGGTGATACAATGTCGTATCATTTAGGAGAGCGGCTTATGTGCCCGAAAGCTGCCATGTGCTTTGCAACAATAACACCTGGTCTGATGCCAGACTGCTTCTCTTCAAACCTAGTGTAAAATTATGTCAGCTTTTGCAGTAAGAAGAGATAAATGTGCATGGTATGCTAAATAAACCCAACAAGTAGGGTGTAGCAGCAGACACAAAATATGTAACAATTCTTTTTTTAGGCTTCAATCCCATTAGCACAGCAAAAATAGTGTTTCCTGTACACATTAAATCCAGGTGGAGCAAAACGGTCAGTGGAGGAGGTCATATTCTGCTTGGGTAATGTAGCACAGGCAGGTAAACTGGTTCCCTTCAATCTTCCTCTGGCTCGAAGTTAGGAGGACTCTGTCCATTTGAGGAATCAAACACATGCAGACCTCTGGGGACTTCTGTGCAGCGAGGGGTGACACCAGTCAGCTGACATCCTGGCGATACACGGGGCCAGGCAGCCCAGGCAGTAATACCCTACGTGAAGGTAGGAAAGACTTCTCACAAAAATATGGAAGAGAAGTTCCTTGGAAGAGACAGTGTTTGAGTCACGTAGTTTTGAAAAGCGCTGCTATTTCGGAATGTCTGGTTGCTTGAATATTTTTCCTTTCCTGCTCTGAAAAACTTGTATTTTCTGTTCCTGATTTTGTTGTTTCCTCACTGTTTTCAGTGAAATGAAGCACTATAGGGTTTTTTTGTGTGTGTGTTTCGACTACATAGTAAGTTGTGATTTTTTCTGTAAATTTAAAAGGATTGATAACTTTATTGAAACAGTTTGTTGTTTGGTGGTGGTGTTTTTTTTCTTTGTGATTTCAGAATCTAACCCCTGTTTTCAGGATTAAATATTTGATCATAAGCAAGGTTGTAGTCTAATGCTTCCGCTCTTAATTTCCAGCTTAATTACTTAAAACACAACAATTTCTAGTTAATAAATTGTTTTTAACAGATTGTAGCAAATTGAAATGTATGTTATACTTAGGAAGAGGTAAGATGTATTCTCTTACCTTTCTGTTTATAATGTGCTGTACTGGTTGTGTGTGTTAGAAGTATCAGCCCTGAAGCTACTTGCTTCAAAACCAGAACTATGATTAATCCAGTGCCAAATGTTTATGCACCAGACAAAAACACATTAGTATTCTTTCTAAATTCAAACAAGACAAATTAGGTAGCAATTAAAACTCTTTCATATACTTCACCAAGTACACAGGATTCACTCTTTTGTCCCTTTAGAGAAAACTTTAGTTTTCTCTAAACTAAACTCTACCAGGAATGTTTTTGTGTAGAGAAGCTGCAGTTTTTAATGTGTAACACATTTGTGTGGCAAGGGTGGGTGTCTGTGCAGGGCACAGCTCCTGCTACAATACTAACCTTCATCCACCACTTCCACTCCCCACCTTCGTAGGGCTATAGGCACAAAATGGGCCCTACATTCGTGGGCACGTGAGGTATTGATGGTAAACTTTGGCTGAATGGTGCCTACTGCCCTGCTGGGTTTGTTCCATCTTAATAAGTATGTGTGTCTTGTGTGCATATATATATATTCCTAAATACACTTGAATATGTGTGTCCTTAATTTCTGCTTGTCCAGTTTGTGCTTTCCTGACTCATTTAGGAGCCTGAGTATGTGCATGTAGAATGTCAAAAGTAACTAAAATTACTAAATTTACTAAAAATTAACAAAAATTTCTCAGTGCCTTCTCCGTGGTGACCGCTTCCTCAAACACCAACACAATCGATTGCGTCTCTCAGTGTGGAAGTTATGATTTCTTTAACAGCTTGGCCATTTGTTTTGTATGTCTTGTCTCTAAAAATTCACATTTATTTTGACACTGTCTGAAACAAACATTAAAAGCAAGGATCCCCGACTGCACTTTGTACATAAACCTCCAATTCAAATTCCGTTGGACAGTGTGTTTGGGTATCTGAAGGACTGTTGACTCTGTCACTGTGCTGGGTTCTCAGTTAGTGATATATAAATGCATTTGTCTTTATTAGACTGGTTTCATTTATCAAAGTCAAAGACGGTCATGTTCCAATGTAGGTTTTGTGTTTGCTCAGCTGGTGTTTGCAAGAATGAGTAAAATCTGAAACAAGTTGGTTTATTTCTTTAGCCCATAAATCATATTCTAAGAACTTGTGGTCAACAGAACTGGAAGTAGCTTTAGGTAATTCATAGCCTTTATGAAGAATGTTTCATTTTTAAATCTTAAAACACAATATAAATTATTTTTTTTTCAAGGTAAATCCATAGCTGAGAAGGTTAGGACCTAACTGTGTTTAAAGGGACATCTCAGTGCCTCACACATTAATTAACGAGGAAAAAACTCAGAAGGTGAGATGCAGATTTTTCTTTTAACTTTTCGCCTCTGAAGCACTAAGGATCACACAACTTTTATTCTAATGCATTAAAATTGCAGACTGTGGAGAGATGTAATTCATAGTGGTGGCCGTGACAGAAAACCAGCTTGCGTTAGGGATCGGGCCGCGCCCGTAACCCTCTCTTGGGACGGTTTCATTAGCAGGCGGCCTTCCGAGCTGCTTAACCGAGGGAAACGGCGGTGACCCATTAACTCCTTGTCCGTAACACCTGGAGCACTTTTCCTCCAGCTCCGTAGCCCCGGCAAGAGCCGCTGCGGCAGAGGCAGCGTTCGGCAGCGTGGTGCCGCGCTGCCACCTAGTGTCACCCGGCCGAAGGCGGGGAGTCGGTGTGCCCCGTAAATACCGCACGGAAGGGCCAAAAGAACAGCAGCCCTCTCCACAGTACTTCTGTGTGTCTAAAACAGGCACAGTAGTTCCTGGCGTTAAATATTAATACACAGGAAAGCATTTATATTTACAGAATAATGTCATTTACTAAATAAACAATGGCAATGTAATCCACCTGCACTTAAGGCAGCAGGTAGAAATTAAGAGTCCTGAAGGGCCCCGGAGCTAGATAATTAATTATCCCTGGATTACAGTAAAGGCCTTGACAAAAGGCACAGTGTGAGTGCCAAGCAGAAATACCGTTTTGCCTGTCCTTGGTGCAGACAGCCAGCTCTGTGTGTTGCTCAGAAGTTTCCACATGCAGGCATCTAAATAAGGCTGGTCCCAGAGCTGATGGAGAGCAGCTGGTGCCTTCCCACCTATTCCCACATCTCAGGCCTGTGAAGTCCTCCGAGAAACTTTTTTATTTTTTCCCAGTTGTCGTTTGCTATAAAAACAGATAACATTTCTCAATAGCAATGGAGTATAAAAGCTCTCAAAAATACACATTTTTATACAGTGCCATGAATACTGTAAGCAACTGGCTGAGCTCTGTGGGAAACCTCGGCCTCTTTGCTTAGGCTTGTTTCAAGTGCAACTTATCATGCATATTTGTGACAGTTTTATTTTTTATGAAACTAGCTGAAATGTATTATATTGCACTCAAACTGAAGAAATTTTTATTCTGCTAGCGTTGGGATTTTTGCACATCCAAATGCCATAACCCCTATTTAAACTGAACCTTCAGCCACAAATCGGGAGTTATTACAGTAAAGTAACCTGACACCTTTTAGTGAGATTTTTGCATAACTACAGCAGTTTCCCACAGTTAAGACTATGAATAAGCTTTTAATAATGTACTCTGTGTTCTTTCTGACACAGAGAAGGGATTCTTTACCAACCTTTCAACATGAAGAAATGGGACTGAAGGAAAACTGAGGCACAGTGGTTCACAACAGGACACGTTCTTCAGCTGGATAAATTGAAGGAGTGGCACCTTTGTAACAGATCTCCAGATCACACCCCTCCAGCAAGGAACAGATTAAAAGGAAAAACAAACAGAACTATCACATCAGAATCATCTCCCGTTACCTTGGCCCTTCCAATAATCAACCGTTCCAAAAGTGGTTACTCCACTGCTGGACTGTAAATCTACAAAAAACTTTTTAGGAATTAAATCTGAATTTCAAAAAAGGTAATTTGAGGAAGATTCACTTGGAAACATTAGTATTACAAAAATGGTATTACAGCCATAGAATGTACACATTGCTTTTTATGTGTATGAATCTATGCATGCATTTAATTTCAATTTTTTGTATAATGTATTTTGCATTGCATATTTATATTGCTATATAACAATACATCAAATGTAAAACCAGGAATGTTTTGTTATTGTATTTATGTACATATTACCTACATCCAGATCTTTCTGAAATGCTGGTGAGATATAGGTGTCTATTTAAGCAGAGATTAGCGTACCTGCTAGTGTTTGGGAATATGGAAATTTAGCATTTTCTTCTAGAATCAACAAGAATTAAATTAAGAGTATGAACACTTTTTTATTATTCTAACAGAACAATAGTAATTTAGATAAACATTTCTTCATGTTATTTTCTTTTTCTTGATAGAAGACAAAGTTCACTGAGGTGACAGCTTGCTGATAACTCTTGTTATTCAAGACAATAGGAAGAGGGCTGACTTAAAAACTGCAGAAGGGCTTTTATGGAGTTGAGTAACTCACAAATAAAGTGGTCAATTTAATTCAATGTAGATAACTGTAAAAGGACATTCATAGGAAAAAGAAACTTAATTCCATGTATTGAACAACAGATTTTGGAGTCAAGAATAAGATCTCAGAGTTACGACAGATGTTTCCACAAGAATGTCAGCCTGATGTTCAGCAGTGGTTCAAAGGCAAATCAAATGGCATACAGCTTACAAAAGAAGAGAAGGATGGAAGGGCTTTCACATCAGCGATGGCTAAGTGGACCTGGAAGAGAGAACTGGAGGGGAATCTGTGTAATGGTGGCCTAGATGAGGACAGATTGTTTGTTGTCTCTTCCAGTACAAGGACTGGGGACATCAAGTAAAACTATAGGAATTGGCTCTGAAAAAAAAGAAAAAAGGAGAGAGTTCTTCAGACAATGGCTATGTGAACTCTAGAAGTACTTGCCAAAGGATATTGCAGACAATAAAAGTTTAAATGGGTCAATGCATAGACTGAACAAGTTTATGCAAGAGAGATCAGCTTTATTTCCTTATGCTTGTTTAAAGATTTCCTAATCCATCATTTTTTATGTTCTGCCTTTCTTTCTTTCATCAGACCATGACATTCCCCTTAAGACACTGTCATAAGCACCCATAGTGGTTTAACCCCAAACAGCACCACAAAGCCACTTGGCTCACTTCCCCCCCTGCCCCCAGAGAGGTGGGGATGACAGTCAGAAGAAAAACTCACGGGCTGAGATAAGAACAATTTGATAACTATAACATAATACATAGAATATGGCAAAAATAGAGAAATAAAAAAGGAAGGTAAGTGATGCACAATGCAATCTGTCACCACCTGCTGATGGGTGCCCCAGCAGTGACCTGCTGCTCCTGGCCAGCTCCCCCCAGTTATATACTGGACACAACTTTCTATGGTATGGAATATCCCTGGCTAGTTTGGGTCAGCCATCCTGGCCATGCTCCCTCCCAGCTGCTTGTGCTCCTGCTCGCTGGCAGAGCACAGGAAACTGAACAGTCCTTAACTGAGGATAAGCACTACTTAGCAACAGCTAAAACATCTCTGTGTTATCAACAATGGTCTCATAGTAAATCCAAAACACAGCCCTGCACCAGCTCCTAAAAATTAACTCTATCCTAGCTGAAACCAGGACAGTGACAGAGTTTATATGCAAACAGAAGACTGACAGAGTGGCATGCTAAATAAATACTTCTCTCTTTAATTATCCTAATTTCTATTAGCTCCATCATATTGCCTGGAAAAAAATGCTGCTCTAAGCTAGCTGAGAGCTTGACTGCAAGAAATGTGCCCTTAGCTCTACAAGTGTTTACTCACAAGTCAGCAGAAGATACTCTTAGCATAAATAAAAATGTGCAAATATTCACAAGAACATCATTCTAAAGTGTCCTCTGACAAACTTAACAGTGTACCTTATGCATAATTAATGGACAATTGTAATCTATAACATTTGTAAAGTTATTGTGGCTTAACCACATTAACTTGATTCCCTGACTTGGTAGACTGTACTGTGTTTAGCTAGGGGTGATGACAATGAAATGGATAGTGATTAAATTTGGTTAGGTACAATGCTGTTATTAAATACAAGAAATAATGGGAGTGAGAAGGCTGTCAGACTTTCTCAGTCAAGCTACAGGGAGATTTTGAATATGGAATCAGCAGACTCCCTACCAGCATTGCAGTAGCTAAGATGAGCACCAGGCTCTTCTGCTGGCTGCTTGCCCAATATAGAACAATATTATCAACAGCAGCTAAACCCCTCCCTCCACTCCCACATCACACAGCAGAGACCCAAAGTGCCAGATGACCAGAGGGAGAAACAAGTCAAAGCACTACCCCACCACAGCGGATGTGAAAAAAGAAGTCAGGCAAGGAGCCAAGCCGTGGGAGATGGGAGCAGCCAGGCCATGAGCCCAGTTATATACTAGGGACTCAGAGACAGCTTCATGTTCTGGCCCTGCCATCCTGGGAACTCCACTTGCCATGAAGAGTCAGGGAGCCCTTCCAATAGGCAGAATCCTCACACAATACGCCCACTATGCAACCAAACCTCCCAACCCCACTGCAAGCAGAGTCAGCTCTTATAGAGGTGGCTTCTTGCCCCGTCTCCCAAGTTAACATGGAAGGTGGGGGCACCTAGTGGTGATCTCCTAATCAGTTCCCACCCAAGGCTGGCCAGACCCTGGGTGAAAACCAGTCAGGAGGGTCTTTCCAGCCTGGTTGTGGGCATCATCCATATGTCAACCCTCACTCATGACTGGGGTTTTAAGCCCCAGCACTTCACAGGCACAGGTGAGGTTCAATAAGGACAAGAGCTGGGTCCTGCACTTGGGTCACAACAATCCAATGCAATGCTCCAGGCTTGGGGAAGAGTGGCTGAAAAGCTGCCTGGTGGAAAAGGATCTAGGGGTGTTGATTGACAGCTGTACAAATATGAGCCAGCAGTGTGCCCAGATGGCCAAGAAGACCAACAGCATCCTGGCTTGTATCAGAAACAGTGTGGCCAGCAGGACTAGTGAAAGGATTGTGCCCCCATACTCAGCACTGGTGAGGCTGCACCTCAAATACTGGGTTGTTTTGGGCCCCTCACTCGAACACTTAAGTGCTGGAGTGTGTCCAGAGAAGGACAACCAAGCTGGTGAAGGGTCTAGAGCACAAGTCTTATGAGGAGCAGCTGAGGGAACTGGGGTTGTTCAGTCTGGAGAAAAGCGGATGCTCCAGGGAGACGTTATTGTTCAATACAACTGTGTAAAAGGAGGTTGTAGGAGGGTCTGCATCAGTCTCTTCTCCCAGCCAACAAATAACAAGAGGAAATGGCCTCAGGTTGTGCTAGGGGAGCTTCAGTTTGGATGTTAGGGAAAATTTCTTCCCCGGAAAGGCTGTCAAGCCCTGGCCCAGGCTGCTCAGCACAGTAGGGTCCTCATCCCTGGAGGTATTTGAAGGGCGTGTGCGTGCGGTGCTGAGGGACATGGTTTAGTGCTGACCTGGCAGTGCTAGGGAACGGTTGAACTCGATAATGTTAAAGATCTTTTCCAGCCAAAACGATCCTATGATTTCACTCTATTCTAAAATTAAAAGAGAGCTCCCCAGGCACCACCTGCAGAT